>NC_134690.1:120095255-120398620 GCF_050947455.1 Rhinoderma darwinii
GGAAATGTTTTCAGCTTCAAAAACGGCTGAAACTCAGAAAACAGCTCCGTAATTTTCAGCTGTTTTTGATTCTGCGTGTGAACATATCCTTAGGGCATGTTCAGACGTGGCGGAATTCTGCAGACACTGTCCGCATCAATGCCGCACATAATCCGCGTTGCAGATTCCGTTGCGGATTCGGCTAAAATGTTAAGTAAAATGCTGTGGATTAGTCGTTGTGGATTCAGGTGAAGAGTATATTCTGTTCCCTTTTAAAACATTCCATCTCAGTCTGGCTATAGACCTCGAAACACATAGGTCCAGCCAGAATGATGAAATATCCTGTTCCTGAAAGCAATCCGCAACACACATAACATCTGCGGATTTCATTGCGTAATTTTGAAACACCATTGAAGTCAATGGAGAAATTCCGCAACAAGTACGCATCAAGTCCGCAACAGCCAGTGTATGCTGCGGACACCATATTCCGCACCGCAGCCTATGGTCCGCAGCGGAGTTGTCCGCAACGTCCGCACGAAGATAATTAAAAAGGTGTAGAAACCAATGGACAAACTGTCTGCTAAGGATTTCCACTGCGGACTGTCCGCAGCGGAATTCCACAGCAATTCTGCCACGTCTGAATGTGCCCTTATAGTTAACCCTATTCCTAATAAGTAGACTATGCTTAACAAACATGTTCACGTTTCTGTAATGAAAGTCACTCAAGATAGCAGAAAGAATTTGTATTGACAATTTTACACCAACTGAGCTGTCTCTAACTAAAAGAGGCAAGTACTAAAATCTGTTAAAACATGAATGGTGGAATACAAGGAATGTTGCTCATTAGAGACTTTGACTTTGATAAAGTATAACTTTTCACAATTACCCTGAGAGCACAGATCTTATGGAATGTATTTAACACAAAATGTGATAAACGTGCTGTAAAATGAAGATGTTTATGTTCTAAATAAAATTCAGAATTATTTAATAATGAGGGCAATGGTGTGTTAGGCCTCATTCACACGACAGGGTCCGAGTGTCGGCCGGGAAAATCGGCCGCTTTTGGCCGATTTTCCCGGCCGGTTTGCATCCGGTTTGCATCCGTTCCGATTCCGTTCCGGGCCGTGTCGCCGTTTTTAACGGCCGATTTTGACCCGTTTTGCATTCGTTTTTTTTCCCTGTCCGTTTTAAAATCGGATGAATTTCATTTAAATTTGTTGACACACACAGCCCTTTGTAGATAATGCCACACAGCCCCCTGTAGGTAATGCCACCCTGCCCTTGTAGGTAATGCCACCCTGCCCCTTGTAGGTAATGCCACCCAGCTCCCTGTTGGTAATGCCACCCAGCTCCCTGTTGGTAATGCCACCCTGCCCCTTGTAGGTAATGCCACCCTGCCCCTTGTAGGTAATGCCACCCAACTCCCTGTTGGTAATGCCACCCAGCCCCTTGTAGGTATTGCCACCCTGCCCCTTGTAGGTAATGCCACCCAGCCCCCTGCAGGTAATGCCACCCAGCCCCCTGCAGGTGATGCCACCCAGCCCCCTGCAGGTGATGCCACCCAGCCCCCTGCAGGTGATGCCACCCAGCCCCCTGTAGGTGATGCCACCCAGTCCCCTGTAGGTGATGCCACACAGCCCCCTGTAGGTTGCACCCATCCCCCCCCCACATTCCAGGAGAAGTCACTGACTTCAATGTCCATATATGGACAGTGTAGTCACTGACTTCTCCTGGAGAGGAATTCCCTGCTACAGGTCGGGAATTCTGCTTCAGAAGTGAGTGACGTCACTGTGTCCATATATGGACAGTGTAGTCACTCACTTCTCCTGTAGCGGAATCCCCGGCCATAGAGTCGGGCATTCCGCTGCAGAAGTGAGTGACATCGCTGTGTCGATATATGGACAGTGTAGTCACGCACTTCTCCTGTAGCGGAATCCCCAATCCCCGGCCGGGGATTGGGGATTCCGACTCCTACAGGGAGCAAAAAAAGACCCTCCTCCTCCTCCTCACATGCACTCTGCACTGTGAGGAGGAGAGAGAGCGCGCGAGCGACGGAATACATGGCCGTCACTCGGGACACAATCAGGTGATGGCCGTGTATTACCCGGCCCCATAGACTTCTATGGGAGCCGGGCAGCCGGGTAAACGGCCGAAAATAGGGCATGTCCCATTTTTTGACGGGCAGGTTTCCCGGGCCGTCAAAAAATCGGTCATGTGAATAGCCCTATTAGGGGTCTATTGTTCCTAATGCAGCCGGGTGACGGCCGATTTATGAACGGCCGTCACCCGGCCGGGAAACCCTGTCGTGTGAATAAGGGCTAACAAGGAAGTATTTAGGATCTTCCAATTTTTATAATAAAATGATGTGGGCCATAAACGCACCTGAAAAATGGCTGAAAATACGGGGGCTGAACGCCCCCAAACATCTGCCCATTGATTTCAATGGGAAAAACGGCATTCCGTTCCCACAGGGCAATTTTTTACGCAGCCGTTTTTAAAAACGCAGCGTAAAAAAATACCCGGAAAAAAAGAAGCGCATGTCACTTCTTGAACCATTTTTTGAGCCGTTTTTCATTGACTCAATAGAAAAACAGCTCCAAAAATGGCCATAAAAAACACAGCAAAAAACACAAGTTGCTTAAAAAACTTCTGAAATTCAGGGGCTGTTTTAGCTTGAAAACAGCTCAGTATTTTATGTTCGCTTTTGGTTTGCCGTGTGAACATAGCCGAAGCTCTGTCATAAGGGTGGCTTTAATAATATAATTGGTGACCTATCTATTACATATATTTCCATAACATCATGATGTCTTGATGTCAATTGGTGTGGAGCCATAGACTAGGAAGTAATGAATGCAGTTTTACTAAAAGAAACTCAGCACTGAAGTGAGAATCCTAACAAACTAATGCAGAACGTGTGAACTAGACCTGTATATGAAACAAAGTTAACAAACAACACATTGTGGGAAAAATCCGTCTTGCTTTGCTAAAATGTGAAATATATGATTTTACGATCAATTTGCTCTTAATGGTGCAATTGATTTTCAAATTGACTTTCAAGGTTCAGACTCGCAGCGAACTACTCATTCACATTCAATAGACTCAATGCACAAGACAATTCATGAGGGTATGTTTATTTCTTCTATGGACAATATACTTTTGAGCATTGGGCAAGAAGGAGACAGGTATTTATAAAAGAGCCACCATCAATGTATACCTATAGTAAACTGTATGTTGAGTCGCATATTAGGCTTGTTTCTTTTAGGTGTACATAATACAATTATCTCGGAAACTGGGACACTAAGGGCATGGCCAGACGTGGCGTATTTCTGCCGACACTGACCGCATCAATGCCGCACATAATCTGCGTTGCAGATTCTGTTGCGGCTTTGCCTAAAATGAGCAGTAAATTGATGCGGATTAGCCGTTGCGTATTCAGGTGAAGAGTACTTCCTGCTGTCTTTTAAAACATTTCATCTCAGTCTGGCTATAGACCTCGAAACACATAGGTCCAGCCAGAATGATGAAATATCCTGTTTGTAAAACCAATACGCAACGCAACACACATAACATCTGCGGATTTTATTGCGGAATTTTGAAACTCCATTGAAGTTTAAATTCAGAAATTCCGCAATAAGTCTGCAACAAGTCCGCTACACGTCCGCAACAGCCAGTGTATGCTGCGGACACCAAATTCCGCACCGCAGCCTATGGTCCTTAGCGGAGTTTTCCGCCACGTGTGCACGAACCTAACTAAAAAGCTGTGGAAACCAATGGAGAAAGTGACCGCTGCGGATTTCCGCAGCGGACTGGCCGCAGCGCAATTCCAGAGCAATTCCGCCACGTCTGGCCATGCCCTAACAGTGAATAAATATAAATGTCAAGTGTTTTTCATTGCATTTTTTGAATGTAAAGCGTTTTTGGTGGCGAGTTTTATATTCATTACATTTGTAGTTTTCCTGGTGTTTTTCAAGTCCTTTAGAGGAAAAATACCAGAAAAAACTTCATATCTAGAGCATGCTGCTCTAGGTATGTGGGAACCCGGCCTTACACTTCAGAAGACAACGTTAGTCAGCACCTCCTAACCAAGTGAAATACATGGACAGGTGCTAGTCTACTGTGACTAATTCAGATGGGTCCCTGCACTAAACATTACACCTGTACAACCGAAGACTCAGCACTCTCTCTTCGGCCTAGACCTACAAAATGTACTCAGGATAGATTGGAACCATCTTTATTCTATACTAATTAAAAACAGACTTGAACAGATGGGTGGAGTACATGACCAAGATGGAGGCAGTTAATAGCCCCAAAAGTTTAATGCAAAAGGCAAAGTTAGTCAGCGCCTCCTAACAAAGTAAAATAAATGGGCAGGTGCCAATCTGCTAGGCTGCAAGGCAAACAAACACAAACATTTAATATTTTTTATATTTTGAATTCCATTAGGCATTATTCACATGAGCGTGCCCGACTTTCATTTTCAGAAAAGAAAACATTTTTTTATCCTTCTGAATGTTCGTGTGTGGTTTCCGTATGTCTTCTCTTTTCTGGTCCATTTTTCTTTTCTGCAAGCACTTTAAGGTTTCTCTTTTCTTTTCTCTCTGTATTTCTTTAGCAACTCTTCCAGTAAAATACGAACAGGTCCGTGTGCTGGCAATTTTTCCACGCATACATAGACTTTAATGGGTGAGTTTGGTCCGGAAAAACATATATAGATAGCCCCATAGAGTTGCATCAGTCAGTATGCTGTCTTTTGTTAAAACGGACCGCACATGGATGAAAAATACGTTCGTGTGATAAAGGCCTTACTGCTATATTTACTATGCTTCTTCTTAGCGCACATTTTGATCAAATTGTGTGGGCCAACCTGCCACGACAAGGCGACTACATACAGATTGGTCTCTACACTAAACATTACACCTGTACAACAAGACAATCACCTCTCTCTCTCGAGCCTAGGTCTAGAAAATGTACTCAGGATAGATACGTAAGAAACAGCATCCGACATGGCCTGGCTAAAGCACCAGAAGGTTTGTAGGTTTGTAGTTATATGTGTAAAAACTATAAAAAGAAATATACCCTTTAGTAGGACTCTTCCTTCCACAAGAACTTCACGGCTCATTGGGACATTGGGGATGGACAAATTTTCCTCTTGTGTTTGACTACGTGAGACCGCACATTCTCAGCCTCCCACTATGAACTCTTTCATCTGCTTCATGCAAATATATTTAGACGTAATTTATAACTCTGTAAGTTTCTCCCACAAAATTCTTCATTTCATTGCTAGAGGTTCTTTAGAAATCAGGTCAGGCAGAGAAAAACAGGCAGAGCTAATTTAACGGAACAGACAATTTCCACAGTATTGATTTTTTATTTTTGCATCATGTCTGGGCTGCCAATTCTAGTCAAAACACAGGGAATTGCAGACCTGAACTGACAGTTGAAATGATTACATAAAAATGCCAGCAGTGAGTTATAAGCTGCACTATTAAAACCTGGAGGGCATCTCAGACATCTAGTGCAAAAACAAAGTCCTCATTTTTCATATCAACAGATCCAGATGTACAAAATAAATTCAAAATGATCTATTTCATCCAACGTCAGATGTTCTGATTTAGGATCATGTTTGATAAAGACTGAATTGTTTTTCCAGAAGTTTGGACCAAATGTACAAACTGCATTTGATCCATGAATGATAAAATACGGATCTGTAACTAATCACATTACAATTGCTCCTTTTCTAGGATTTTAATGCTAGTAGGGCTCTCGATTTTGTTTTGTTTTTTTTAATTCCTTCATTATTTGCCACTGCTCCAATAGACTAGAGTGTTTACTCTTTGGCAGAGGGTCAGATTATGTGTTTACAGTAGTAATAAACCATTATCTGTACAATTCCTTTTAATTAATACATTGTACATTTAATCTAGTTCTCACAGTTTAGACAGATATGTTGATTTAGTGTTTTAAGAAGGACAGTTCAAAAGAGAGCTATCGATATAAACAATTGTACTTCAATACTGCACGGAACTTTAAAACATGGCCCATGTCCAATCTATTGAGCAGGAAATGTACTAGCAGTGAGGCAATGTGAGGCAATGTCCCAGCTTTGGCCACAGGTACCACTGCCGTGGCACGCAGCGAGGCAATGTCCCAGCAGATGGCCAAAGGTACCACTGGGGGGGAAGCAGCGAGTCAATGTCCCAGCAGATGGCCACTGGCATCACTTATATACCATGCAGACAGTAAAGGTGTAATGGTCTAGTTTTTGCAATACGTAAAGAAAGAACCAACCAGGCGGCAAAATTCAACTATAGCACCCCTTTTCCCATGACTTCAGCAAGGGTCGCGGTACTAAGCTGGCCTTAGGACTTTAGTGTTTCTAGCTAGCCCGCTGGTTGATTCTGAAGAGGAGTCAGACAAACGATAGGGCAGTAGGAGATTTGCAGAGATTTGCAAAGGGTAACAGCTACAACCGTCCAATAACATGTCCTATAGCGGGGATCAAGAGGATACAGAGGCATTTCAGAAATGAGTCAGCATGATGTAGCAGAGTCAGGCATGCGGTAAAGAGAGTAATCGGAGAGAATAGTCAAGTACAAAAAAAAATCAGGTCACAACAATAAGGCAAAGAGAAGATACAGCTCAAGAAACAACTAACCAGGTAAAGAAACTGACATCTATAACTGGCACTTAGGCTAGCGTGAAGGCAGTTGTGTGCCCTGCACATGCACCGCTTGACATCCCTGCGAGACATTCATTGTGGTAGCGGCCAGTAGGGAAAGATGGCGCTCTATGGCAGCAAGGTAAAAACATTACACAAAAGCTTAGGTTTGTACTCTCACCTGAAGCATTCAGTGGAAAGCATTACTTTTCATTGTGTGAATGGCTCAGCAGAGAAATTTATTATGAGAGCCCATTATTGTGTCAGAACCAGAATCTGCCAGAAGATCCTCTGGTGCTGTGGTGTGCTAGTAAAACCCTGGTACTCAATAGGTAGATTGCCTAGGTCTGAGATATCTCACAATGAAGCATATCTAACTTTTCAGGTCACTCTTCAGAATAAGTTGTCATATGTGTGTACTAAAATTAAACCCCACATGGCTTACACCTTCTGTAAAAAGGGCAATACGTGACAAAAAAAAGGGCATTTGAAAAATACAAATCTGAGGGTACAGCTGTAGCCTTTGTAAAATATAAAGAGCTTAATAAAATCTGTAAAAAGGTAATAAAATCAGCAAAAATACATAATGAAAGGCATGTGGCCAAGGATAGTAAAACAAATCCCCAAAAATTCTTCAAGTATATAAATGCAAAAAAGCCAAGGTTTGAACATGTAGGACCCCTAGATAGTGGTAATGGGGAGTTGGTCACAGGGGATCAAGAGAAGGCAGAGTTACTAAATGGGTTCTTCCGCTCTGTATATACAACAGAAGAAAGAGCGGTGCCAGTGTTGTTAATATTTCAGTTGATATACTGAATTGGATGAATGTAGATATGGTCCAAGCTAAATTAAATAAAATAAATGTGCACAAGGCCCCGGGACCAGATGGGTCAAGCCCTAGAGTTCTTAAGGAGCTTAGTTCAGTTATTTCTGTCCCCCTCTTCATAATATTTAGAGATTCTCTAGTGACTGGTATACTGCCAAGGGACTGGCACAGGGCAAATGTGGTGCCTATTTTCAAAAAAGGCTCTAGGTCTTCCCCAGGTAATTATAGACCAGTAAGCTTAACATCCATCGTGGGGAAAATGTTTGAGGGGCTATTGAGGGACTATATACAGGATTATGTGACAAAAAATAGTATTATAAGTGACAGCCAGCACGGTTTTACTAAGGACAGAAGCTGTCAAACCAACCTGATCTGTTTTTATGAAGAGGTGAGCAGAAGCCTAGACAGAGGGGCCGCTATGGATATAGTATTTTTGGACTTTGCAAAGGCATTTGACACTGTCCCTCATAGACGTCTAATGGGTAAATTAAGGACTATAGGTTTAGATAATATAGTTTGTAATTGGATTGAGAATTGGCTCAAGGACCGTATCCAGAGAGTTGTGGTCAATGATTCCTACTCTGAATGGTCCCCGGTAATAAGTGGTGTACCCCAGGGTTCAGTGCTGGGACCACTATTATTCAACTTATTTATTAATGATATAGAGGATGGGATTAATAGCACTATTTCTATTTTTGCAGATGACACCAAGCTATGCAATATAGTTCAGTCTATGGAAGATGTTCGTGAATTGCAAGCGGATTTAAACAAACTGAGTGTTTGGGCGTCCACTTGACAAATGAAGTTTAATGTAGATAAATGTAAAGTTATGCATCTGGGTACCAACAACCTGCATGCCTCATATGTCCTCGGGGGAGCTACACTGGCGGATTCACTTGTTGAGAAGGATCTGGGTGTACTTGTAAATCATAAACTAAATAACAGCATGCAATGTCAATCAGCTGCTTCAAGGTCCAGCAAGATATTGTTGTGTATTAAAAGAGGCATAGACTCGCGGAATAGGGATGTAATATTACCACTTTACAAAGCATTAGTGAGGCCTCATCTAGAATATGCCGTTCAGTTCTGGGCTCCTGTTCATAGAAAAGATGCCCCGGAGTTGGAAAAAAATACAAAGAGCAAAGAAGCTAATAAGGTGCATGGAGAATCTAAGTTATGAGGAAAGATCAAAAGAACTAAACTTATTTAGCCTTGAAAAAAAACGACTAAGGGGGGACATGATTAACTCATATAAATATATGAATGGCACATACAAAAAATATGGTGAAATCCTGTTCAATGTAAAACCCCCACAAAAAACAAGTGGGCACTCCCTCCGTCTGGAAAAAGAAGGGTTCAACCTGCAGAGACGACAAGCCTTCTTTACTGTGAGAACTGTGAATCTATGGAATAGTCTACCGCAGGAGCTGGTCACAGCAGGGACAGTAGATGGCTTTAAAAAAGGCTTAGATAATTTCCTAGAACAAAAAAATATTAGCTCCTATGTGTAGACATTTTTTACTTCCCCTTTCCCATCCCTTGGTTGAACTTGATGGACATGTGTCTTATTTCAACCATACAAACTATGTAACTATGAGGAATAGAAGTATTTCTGACCATTCCATAACTTGTATTATGCATTTTTAGCAGTTTTCCCCTCTGGAGGCTCTATCTTTAATTATCAGTTTTCTCTGAGCTAGTGGGCAGTACCTAACTGCTATCATTTCTTCTATACACTATCGTGTCCCCTCCCTCCTGCCCCCCTCTTTTCTCCTTAAACCTCTATAGGCAGTAACTGTGTATTCTCTCTCTCTGCTCCTGCTCCCTCCTCTGGCTATCCATCCCCTCTCCACAAACGACTATGTACAGCAGCACCTGTGTGTGTGTGTGTGTGTGTGTGTGTGTGTGTGTCTCTCTCTCTCTGCTCCTGCAACCAATTTCTGCTCACCCCTCCATAGACTTCTATAGGCAGCAACTGTGTCTCCTCTACCTATCTCTGCTCTTGCTCCCTCCTCCTGCTCCCATCTACCCTCACTATAGACTTCTATGGGCAAGCAGGGAAGACACTCCCCCACTTTCTGCACTCAGTTTCCTCTGCTCAGTAACTATAGATGGAATTTGCTTGACAACAGGGGGCGGACAGTAGATTACAGTGACAGTAATTTGCATGGATAAAATGACAAAATCTAAACAAAAAGTAAATTGCAAATATATATCAGGTATACTATTAGATTAGAATACATTTTTGAAAAGTTAGTATCCATTTCAGTGACACTGCAGTGTCAGGAATGGTGAAATAAATTGGTCCAGTCTATGGGCACAAATACTCCCCTTTGTGTCAAATTCATAAAATTATTTCTTAATTAGTTTAAATACTTTAAATAATTTCTTATTTAATTTCTTATTTACTTGTTACTTACTATAGTAGATTAAAAAAAATAGATGATAGATCAGTGAACTGATCTCATCTAACTTATGTTAGCTTATTAATTCCCATACTGATCATATGCTAGGGATGACAGCACATAATTTATTTACAAATGGACTTGCTACAGTGATACACATGGTCTCCATAATCAGGAATTTACATGGAGCATATGATGGAAATTATATTATTTATATAGACTGATGAATTATGTAAGGCTTATAATGATATTTTACTGAAAGCAATATTGTCTACTATATTAAATAAAATAATGAATATATAAATATGTTATTACTGGAAAATGTGATTCCATTTAAAGAATGATGTATCTAAAATACTAAAATAAAACAATATATAGTTACATAAAATATATGATTTTAAGTAGATGTTCCAAAGAAAATAAGGCACACAGTGTTTATTACAGACAAAAAGATATGTGCACCAGTGAAGATTTTCTATATCTAAGCTGCATAGTATGCACCTTTAAATATGTGGAAATACACACATAAAATAACCAAAAAGTTAAAGACTAAGAATTTAAAGAGAAACTTTAAAAACGAAAAACCCCAAAAACTATGGTAGAATTGCGTTTTTTCAATTCCACCCCACAATTATTTTTTTTAAGTTTCTCAATATATGATATGGTACATTAAATGCTGCCATTAAAAACTATATCTTATCCCACAAAAATAAACAAGCCCTCATATGGCTTTTTCAATTACAAAATTAAAAAGTTATGGCGCTTGGGAAGCGAAGATGAAAAAGCGAAAATTGCCTGTTTCCTTAAAGAGGCTCTGTCACCACATTATAAGTGCCCTATCTCCTATATAAAAATTGTAAAGAAAAGAAAATAAAAAAGAGGGATACTGTAGGCGCTGCTTGGTTGATAAAAGTTTACCTGCCAGTATTTGCAATTTGGAAAAGGAGGAACATATTTTGTTTCCCTGGAAAAACAAACCTCTTCTGGCGCCGTGTCCTTTTTCTTTTATCTATCATTATCTCCTATATAAGGAGATCGGCGCTATAATGTAGGTGACAGTAATTCTTTTTATTTAAAAAAGACGATCTATTTTTACTACTTTATTAGCGATTTTAGATTTATGCTAATGAGTTGCTTAATGCCCAAGTGGGCGTATTTTTACTTTAGACCAAGTGATCGTTGTACAGAGGAGTGTATGACGCTGACCAATCAGCATCATGCACTCCTCTCCATTCATTTAGGCAGCGCATAGGGATCCTTTTAGATTGCTATGTGCTGTCTTATACTAACACATTAACAATACTGAAGTGTTTAGACAGTGAATAGACATTCCACGGGATGTCTATTCACAATCTCTGCACTTCGTTACTGTTTCTATGGTAGTTACAGCAGAGGAAGCGTGATCTCGCGAGATCTCGCTGTAAATGACAAGTTACAACGAGATCACGCTTCCTCTGCTGTAACTACCAGAGAAACTGTAACGAAGTGCAGAGATTGTGAATAGACACCCCGTGGAATGTTGAATATTGTTAATGTGTTAGTATAAAACAGCACATAAGGATCTAGCAGGATCCCTATGCGCTGAGTAAATGAATGGAGAGGAGTGCATGATGCTGATTGGTCAGCGTCATACACTCCCCTGTACAATGCCCACTTGGTCTAAAGTAAAAATACGCCCACTTGGGCATTAAGCAACTCATTAGCATAAATCTAATATCGCTAATAAAGTGGTAAAAATAGATAGTAATGCTTTTTATTTTAAAAAAACTGTCACCTACATTATAGCGCCGATCTCCTTATATAGGAGATAGGGCACCTATAATGTGGTGACAGAGCCTTTTTATGGGGTTAATCTGGCATTAATGTGATCTCATAGGTACCGGACTATCAGATATTCTGAAATGGTCATAGAAAAGACTCAATTGGTTATCTCAACTCAGTTTTCTGCTTCTATTCTTGTAAAATGCTATATTACAGTATACAGTCATTCAATGCTGGAAACATGTGTAGAATTATCAGATACCAGATAAAAGGAATTACCCTGAATTTTGTCTAACTAACTATTGAATTGTTTTACTAATTTCAGGGTCGGGCCAAGGGATCGGCAAGTGAGATTCCACACTTAAAAGTACATGGAGGATGGAGCAACTCGGAGTAAGAAGAGTATCAGGAACATGGCACCAGCGGCATACCTATTGGGGGCTGTGGGAGCATTTGCCCTAGCAGCTGAATGCCATGGAGTGCGCCAACATGTCGCTATGCCTTTTTCCAGTGGCGTAACTACCGCCGTAGCCGCCGTAGCAGCTGCTACGGGGCCCGCGTCATGAGGGGGCCCATGTTGCCCGCCGGCACGGGCCCCCACCATGGCCGGAGGCTCCGCTAGCAGCCGCTATGGCTACTACAGCGCGACGCTGCTGAACACTATGGCAGAGCAGGGAGGTATATCCCTGCTCTGCCATTAAACAAAAGACATGTATCCCCTATCCACAGGACAGGGGATACATGTGTGATCGCTGGCAGCGATAGCGAGAACAGGGGAAAAGTCCCCTGAAGTTCTCCATCACAAACCTCGGACTTCCGGGGTCTGTGTCGGCAGCTCCGTAGGAATGAATGGAGCGCCGGTCGCGCTTGTGCGCATGCGTGACCAGCGCTCCTTTCATTTTTATTGAGCTGCGCAGACGCCGGAAGTCAGAGGTTAGTCATGGAGAACTTGGGGGACTTTCAGTCCCCCGTTCTCCCTATCAGTGCCAGCGATCACACATGTATTCCCTATCCTGTGGATAGGGGATACATGCCGTTACCTACAAGGGGGGACGACTCTGCATGGCGTTACCTACAGGGGGGCGCTCTGCATGCCGTTACCTACAGGGGGGAACTCTGCATGTCGTTACCTACAGGGGGGGGCTCTGCATGGCGTTACCTACAGGGGGGGGCTCTGCATGCCGTTACCTACAGGGGGGGGACTCTGCATGCCGTTACCTACAGGGGGTGACTCTGCATGCCGTTACCTACAGGGGGGAGGACTTTGCATGCCGTTACCTACAGGGGGGAGGACTCTGCATGCCGTTACCTACAGGGGGGGGGGACGACTCTGCATGCCGTTACCTACAGGGGGGGGACTCTGCATGCCGTTACCTACAGGGGGGGACGACTCTGCATTCCGTTACCTACAAAGGGGGGACTCTGCATGCCGTTACCTACAGGGGGGACTCTGCATGCCGTTACCTACAGGGGGGACTCTGCATGGCGTTACCTACAGGGGAGGACTCTGCATGCCGTTACCTACAGGGGATGACTCTGCATGCCGTTACCTACAGGGGGGGACTCTGCATGCCGTTACCTACAGGGGGGGGACTCTGCATGCCATTACCTACAGGGGGGGACTCTGCATGCCATTACCTACAGGGGAGGACTCTGCATGCCGTTACCTACAGGGGAGGACTCTGCATGCCATTACCTACAGGGGGGACTCTGCATGCCGTTACCTACAGGGGGGGGGACTCTGCATGCCGTTACCTACAGGGGGGGACTCTGCATGGCGTTACCTACAGGGGGGGACTCTGCATGGCGTTACCTACAGGGGGGGACTCTGCAGGCGTTACCTACAGGGGGGGACTCTGCATGGCGTTACCTACAGGGGGGGACTCTGTATGGCGTTACCTACAGGGGGGCTGTATGGCGTTATCTACAGGGGCAGCTGTATAAAAGGCACTATCTACCAGGGGGGGTTGTGTGACACCCAGGGGAGGGGGGGGGCAGTCAAAAGTTTGCTATGGGGCCCAGTCTTTCCTAGTTACGCCCCTGCCTTTCTCAGTATATTTAAATACAGGGCTAGGGTAGTGGACTAGATCTTTCCCCCGGGTAAAGAAAAGTCTAGCTGCCTTTCTGTTGTCCTACTGCCTGGGACATTGCTTGATCTATCTTGTGCTCCATATGTACTGTACATGTATATAGAGACGCTTACTTGTGCTGCATAACCCAGTCACATAAAAATGAAACCTAGAATGAACCTAGAATTTGAGACTGAGAGATCAGTTATTGTAAGTATCGAAGTCAAGGTTATATTGTGAAATATTTCCATAAAAATACTGTCTTTGCAGAAACTAGCAGATCTGGCGTAGGAACAATTATTAAAAGAGAACTTACAAACAATGAAATAATAAGAAAAAATAAGTGTGGTCATACTTTAATACACAAAGCAATAAATCTTTACCTTTCTTGATAACTGCTCATCCATGAGTCCTGTCAGCTATTGTTATCTTCAGTCATCTCCAGCCCTCTTGCACACATCCGAGTGCCACTTTTTTTCATTGCATCCGAGTGGCACCCGAGAGTCTTCACGGACACATTCACTTCAGTGGGTGAATCGGGTTCGTGAAAACGGACCCGACTCTCCTATCCGTTGCGAGAAAGAACATGTCTTATCTTTCCATGGATCACGGATGGGACTCGGGCGGCACAGAGGGCTAAGACTATGATGGACAATCCTATTCATTTCTGTTACAGAATAATGGGGAAAAAAATATAGAGTGACTGTGCAGTATTATTTTCCTATGCTGACACTCTAATCTTGATCCCTAATGAGAGTAATTACCTTGATTGTATTACTGTACTTGATGGGCTTTTCCTCACAGTACCGCTGTGACAAAATCAAGTGGATTATAAGATTACATTCTTCACGGAGGTAATCATTGTTTTATTTGAATGCAAACTATTCTAATTATCATGGAGCTCGCTGAGTCTAAATTCACTATCCTACATATTAACCAAGCTCTATAGCCACAGAAAATGGAACTGATGTAGACTGAGTAAACTGAATTATGGTATATCTACTTGTATGCAAATATTTAAGGGGGTTTTCCCATCAGAGACATTTATGACATATCCACAGGATATGTCATAAATGTCAGATAGATGCGGGTCCCCCCTCTGGGACCGGCACCTATCTCTAGAACGGGGCCCCTAGACCCCATTGCACCTTTTTATGCTCCCTCTGCCTCCTCGGCCACTTACTGGTTACATGGTCGGAGTTACGAAAACAGCATAGCTGGCTGAGCTTCGCTGTTTCCGTAAGTCCCATAGTAGTGAATGGCAATTACGGAAGCAGCGTAGCATGCAGACGAGCTAAGCTGTTTCCTAATTCATGGTCAGAATTCACCTGCTTCTGCCGCAACACAGAGCGGCAGAACAGGGTTTAGGGGGCCCCGTTCCAGAGGTGGGACCCGCATCTATCTGACATTTATGACATATCCTGTGGATATGTCATAAATGTATCTGATGGGAATACCCCTTTAATGTACTTATCCATCATCACCATAGTCCACACTGGTTGCAATTTAATCATATTTGCAAAGAGATCATCTCTAGTCAGTTGTATAAAGCTTTTCATTAATATAATTTTATCTAGTTTTATTGTAGGCTACGATATGAATATTTCTCAAGGTCATCTATCACCAGACACATTCCATAGTGTTGGGACATCTATAAGATGCCCTAACAAACAAAAGTTAATTGGTACAATTTTACCCATTGAACATTTTCACCTGCTAAGAGGGTATTGCTGTAAGCATTCTGCATCGCATGGTGCCGCACGAGTTCTATATTAGGGTGGAACCGTGGTATAAAGGAGGTGAGCCTCGTGATGAGAGTATCGAGTGTGCTATAAAGGAGGTGAAACTCGTGATGAGAGTATCGAGTGTGATTAGAGAGCATACAGAGAGAGCCTGTCAGTCAGGTGTGAGTGAAGTAACACACAGGACTACAGAGTGTCAGAGATAGGGAGGAGGTCTGTGAAGAGGATTGGGAGGTGCCAGTGTTAATCGCTAAAAGCGCAGATCCAGTGGCGTATCTACCGCAGTAGCAGCCGTAGTGACTGCTACGGGGCCCGCAGCATGAGGGGGCCCGTGCAGCCTGCCGGCATGGCATCCCCCCTCCCATGGCCGGAGGCTCCGCTAGCAAGGGGGAGTTCCCATGGGAGTGAGGCCCCAGTCAAAAGTTTGCTATGGGGCCCAGTCTTTCCTAGTTACACCCCTGCGCAGATCCAGATGTTTATATTGCAAGTGGTTGCAGGCCGCTTCCAGCGTGAATCCTGTACCGACGCCAGGTGAAGAACTAGTCACCTCTGCCTGTTAGTGTGACCAAAGACCAGGGACTGTAACCACCAAGCTAAGTGCGCTACAGAGACTGTAACCGCTAATTTGTGTTCCAACCCTGTAACCACTGCGCTAAGTACCACTGTTGTAACCATTCCGCAATGTGCCCCAGCCAGAGTAAAAGTCTTGTTTCATTGAACTGTACTGTGTCTGACTATATTTCTGCGCCATCCTCACTGAGGGTCCTGTGTCAGGGTCAAGGGCTACACTCATTAATGACATACACTGATATAGTGTCAATATAAATAGTGTCTCAAACAAGCAACTACTCAGGCTTCATCTCGGCCCTTGTAGGGGAGATTTCAGGTTTTCAGTCTCTCCTAGATTGTGATTTTAACACCAGGGGGAGAAATGACAGGCACTCAGAAAGGAAGATCTAGCTGTTTAAAGGGAATGTGTTGCCAGAAAAACATGTTTTTTTTTAAAAAATTAAACATTTAGTGTGTGGGTGATTAAACATTGTTCAAATTTTTTTTATTTTTTTCGCGAGTCAGGAAATATTATAAATTTTTTCTAATTTATAATACTACCCATTTTTGGTCACTAGATGGAGCTAGTTCCCAAAATTGCAGCATTGCAACATTGGGTTAAAAGCCCTCGCTCTAGTGAGCTCTCAGCATCCCCCCCTCCTTTATCCTGGCTAGTGCCGGGATAAACGAGGGGTTTGAAAGGTTTAACCTCCTACACTGTGTGTCGCCATTTTTTGAGGTAACCCACAGTGTAGTAGGTTTACATACAGTAGTAAACACACACAAACACTAACATACATTGAAATCTCTTACCTGCTCCTGCCGCCGCGGCTCCCTCCGGCCCGTCCGCTCCCTTTGCTGCCGCTGTTCCATGTGCACAAGTCCGGAAGCCGCGACCGGAAGTAGTAATATTACTGTCCGGCCGCGACTTCCGGTCCACAGGAAAATGGCGCCGGACGGCGCCAATTTCGAATAGGACTGTGTGGGAGCGGCGCATGCGCAGTTCCCACACAGACGCCGTACACGGCAGTCAATGGGACGGGAGCCGTTCGCAGTCCCTATGGGACTGTGGCTGCCGTATTCCATGTCTGTGTGTGTCGTTAATCGACACACACAGAAATAGAACAAAAAATGGCAGCCCCCATAGGGAAGAAAAAGTGTAAAAATAAGAAACAGTAAAACACAAACACACAAATGAAAATAAACGTTTTTATTAAAGCACTAACATCTTTAACATATAAAAAAATTATTTGTGATGACACTGTTCCTTTAAGCTGCACTAAACAAATGGTGCCATTTACCTGAACAGAGCTATGTACTTGACAATGGTAGCAGAAAGAGGAATGGTCAAGATTACAGTCATGCTGATTTGTGTTCTGATAGGGATAGGTATCGTCACAGTATAACCAATGTTATCTCTATATGTAATGCTACTCAAGAGTATTCCCATTATTATAGCAGCTACGAGAAGCAGCAAACTACGGGCACCACAATATATGTATATAACAGGGGTGCTGCAGAACGTGCAAAACAACTAAATTGATGAAAGCAAGAAAAGATAGCAGATCAAAATAGCGCACACCCAATACAAATAGTATGAAAAATTAAAAAACTATTATTGATCCAAAACATATATATATATGACACACAAATAAAAACATTTAAAAACATGTATGAACAGAAGCTCATGCGTAGATAAACGGCAAAACTACAGTCACTATACTTGTCTCAATAGGACAATAATATACCAATAGATGGATAGTACTGGGTAAATATAAAGCCTCTACTCAAAGACATATAATAATCACAAGAAACAGAAACCTGGGATTACCTGGTGCTCAGCATGCCAAGAAAAAACAAAACTATTTTTATAATTTGTAAATTATCATACATTTGATACACCTGCCTTATTCAGTAGTGGCCCAGGATAGGCATCGACAGACGCACACAAACGTTATCATGGCTGCGGTGCAGGGAGCCGGGCTCCTAGCATCATAGTTATATACGATGCTAGGAGTCCCTGCCTCTCTGCAGGACAACTGTCCCGTACTGTAATCATGTTTTCAGTACGGGACAGTAGTTCCACGGAGAGGCAGGGACTCCTAGCATCGTACATAAGTATGATGCTAGGAGCCCGGCTCCCTGCACTGTGTTCGGTCCACTACTTGCGGCCGAAATACGTCCGTCAATTACGGACGTAATTAGTGTGTGTGCACATACCCTTATACACAGTAGCCAGTCTGTGCAAGCAGAGGTGCAGTGGGTGGGACAGAGCAGCAGCCTACCTTAAACTAATTTAGACTACCTCAGACTCATTTAGACCACCTCAGACTCAAAGTCTTCCCCTCTGCAAATTCTATCTCTGATTCTAAGTTTTCTCTGAGCTAGTGGGTGGAGCCTAACTGGCATCTTCTCGTCTATACACTGCACACAAAGAAGAGTAGAATCCTTCTCTCCTATCTCTCTTTTACTTATATAAAAGGAGCAGCAGAATGGAAGACATTATATAGCAGCAATAAGCAGTGCAGCTGATAGTCCAGCACTCGGGTAACATATAAATCTTACTATGAACAGCTGCAGCATGTCTGTCTGTGTCTTTCTCCTCTCTTTCTTACTCTGCTCCTGTTCCCCCTGCTCTCTTCATAGACTTCTATGGGCAGTTGTAACCTGATCTCTCAGTGCCATAAGCAGTAAATTCAAAGTGAGTGAACAGTTTAGGAGCAGGGGGGCCTGATAAGTAGAGAAATAGGCATTTTTTTAAAATAAGATATAATAAAGTTTCTTATATTCACTTACACTATTGATTTATGCAAAGTTTGTTCAAAGTGCAATGCCTATTTAAATGGTTCAGGACCGGGCTATTTTGATCCTTCAGGACCAGACACCGTTTAGCCATTTTTAGCACACGTTAGTTAAACGGCTATAACGTTTTTATTTGTTGGGCTAGCAACGTGATTTTTGCGATGTTTATTCCGTAGATAATGCAGGTTTCTTTTATTTATAATTTTTATACACATCCTTTTTGCTATTTTAGAATTTTTAGGCTTAAAGTTTGGAAATAATAGTAAAAAAAATAAGCTTTTTTTACTTTTTAGCTATTTTTTCTGATAATAACATAGTTTTACCCTAAAATAGAGCTTTTATTTGTGATCATTCTTGTCTACCGTAAATTTAAAAAAAAAAATGTTTTAATTCTTTTATTTTCCGTTTTCCAATAAACAAGACACGATAGTGCAAACATCTGCAGCACAAACATCGGCTTGCAAGCCAGTATAATTTCCACATTAAGTGCAAAAAGAACAATAACGCATATCTGATACAGTAATTGAAACAGACGCCTTATGCACCCTGAACCCGCAGCCATGCACAAAGGTCCGTGGGTAGGCATATCAGAGAGAGAGAGAGGGTAAAGCAAAAAAGAAGAGAAGACAGAGAGAGGAAAAGGAGGGAAGAAAACTCACAATGCCCCCTATGCCTCGGGATTATATTCTTGAAGCCATAATATTTCTGAATTTGACAGAAGATTGGAATCTGACCCAGTGATACCAAGTTTTGAGAAATTTAGCATGGGTACCTCTCATGGATGCCGTGAGATCCTCCATTCTCATAATCTCTTGGATCTTACCGAACCACATACCAATCGACGGAGGGCTAGTTTGTCTCCACAGCGCTGGGATACACGCTCTAGCTGCATTCACCAGATGTCGAACCACAGACGGATGGTACATAGATAATGGCGCCTCGCACAGATGGAGCAGAAAGAAGGCCGGCGTACGCGGAAGGTGGAAATCCGTGAATTTGGAGGAGATACGCCACACCTCCGACCAAAAATCTGTCAGCTGCGGGCACTCCCAGAAGATATGTAAAATCGTGCCCACCTGGTTTCCACATCTCCAACACAGCGGTGAAACTGCAGGAATCATTGCATGCAACCTGGAAGGCACTCTATACCAACGCAATAAGATCTTAAATCCCGCCTCCTGAAACTTGCTAGCCATGGAGGATTTATGTGTCATTGTGAACCATCCACGCCTCCCCTTGTAAGAAATGCGCAGCGTGCCCCTTACCTGCCCACAACCAACGCCGGAATGGACCCCTTTCTCACCCCGGAGGGAATGCGGTATTGCCCAGGAATGGTAACAGGGGAGGGAGACTGAGAAATCTCTTTCCGGGGAAAGAGCCGGGACGCAACCGCCAAGGTGGATCCAATCGTCGGATGTGTCCGCGCCGATATGGGAGTATCCCTGCCCAACCAAGGCAGAGCCTGCAGAGGAACTGCCAGCATGGACTGCTCCATCGAGACCCACTGTTTAACCTCCATGTGCCTGAACCAATCCAGAATCCGTGACAGGTGTGAGGCCTGGTGATAAGAGACAAGGTCCAGAAGACCCACCCCGCCCTTACACCTGGAACGGAAAAGCATGGAGCGAGCTATACGGGCTGGTTTCCCCACCCATATGACTCTATGGAGTATGGACAACAGGGCTTGAAAGAAGGTCCGGGGGATATGAATCGGCAGGGCCTGAAAGAGGTACAAGATCCACGGCAGGATATTCATTTTAAAAATTGCACACCTGCCGAACCAAGTAAAGGTGCCCGTCATCCAGGAATCCAGATCACTCTTTAGACGTTGAAGGAGGGGAGGGTGGTTAACTGCGTAAAGGCGAGATAGATCCTTGGAGAGCTGGACCCCCAAATACTTGAGCGAGTCTCTAGCCCATTTGAAAGAGAAGGACCCCGACAGATTTTCCACCAGAGACTGCGGCAACGAGACATTGAGAGCCTCCGACTTCTGATAATTAATTTTGAAGTTGGACAATTTCGAGTATCTACTTATCTCCGCCATGAGATTGGGCAAGGAGATCCTGGGCGCGGTGAGAAAGAAAAGCAGGTCATCCGCATACGCAGCGACCTTATGGTACCATCCTTCCAGCGATACACCCGCTATGTCTGAGTTGGAGCGAACCTGACACAGGAAGGGCTCCAGGCACAAAATGAAAATTAAGGGAGACAAGGGACAACCTTGCCTCGTGCCGTTAGAGATAGCGAGCGGGGACGAAAAAGTACCAATGACCTTAACCCGGTCCGAGGGAGAGGAGTAGAGGCTCGAAATCCATTGCATCATGTAAATGCCCAACCCAATATGCCGCAAGGTGGCCAGCATAAAGTCCCAGTCGACCCTGTCGAAGGCCTTCTCCACATCCGTGGACAGCATGAGCGTGGGTAGGGCCGAGGCATCCACGTGGTGTATCAAGTTAATTACCCTTGTGGTATTATTCCGAGCTTCCCTAAGAGGCATGAAGCCTACCTGATCGTAATGGATCACATTATGGAGGAGGGGGGTAATCCTATGGGCCAGGATCTTAGCAAACAGCTTCAGATCCACGTTTAGCAATGAGATGGGGCGATAGTTTTGACATATGGATGGATCCTTCCCCTCCTTGGGAATCACTGTAATGTAGGCCCGCAGCACGTCCTGAGGAAGGGAGCGCCCCTAATTGAGTGAATTGAAGTCATGCAGGAAATGGGGTGAGAGCAGGTCCGAGCAGACCTTATAGTATTGTATGGGCAAGCCATCAGGACCCGGCGCCTTCCCTGTCGGCGAGTCCTTCAAAGCCTATGACCACTCCTCCAGGGAAATAGGCTCCTCCAGGACAGCAATAGCCTCCTGGTGGATACATTTCATCCCTGAGGACCGAAGGTATGCCTCTATCTGGTCCAGTCAGCTGGAAGGCCTCAGAAATGTCATGGGGAAAGTGCATATTCCTAGTGCTGGAAGCCTGGATATGGGGAACATCGGTATGTGATCAGGTATTCCTAAGTGCCCACGCCAGGGTCTTACTAGGTTTGTTACTGAATTCATAGAAATGACGTCTGCATTTAACCAGGGAGGCAAGGCAGAGAGAACGAACCTAAACTCGCAGCTGCCCCACCTCCGCCCCCACGACCCGATCCAAGGAGGCCTTATGGGACTGTTCCAAGAGATGTATACGGGACAAAAGATCCAGCAAGTGAGCGGTCCTCTCCTTTTTAAGTTTAGAACCTATACGGATGAAGGAACCGCGGATCACACACTTATGCGCCTCCCAAATACAAAGCAGGTCCACCTCCGGGGAAACATTTGTGTCAAAATACTCCCGAAGATCCCCGCGAATGTCCGATACCACCGTCGAGTCCTGCAGGAGCGAGTCATTCAAGCGCCACTGCCAGGAGCGAGGGTGGGCCGCTGGGAGTGAAAGGGAAAGAGTGATGAGAGCATGATCCGAGAAGGTAATATCATCAATGGAGGCTGAGGAGAGGTCGGATAGGTGGGTGTGACGTAGGAAGAAATAGTCCAATCTGGAGTATGTGTTGTGAGGGGCCAAAAGTAAAGTATAGTCTTTTTTTGATGGATGTAGGAGCCGCCACGCATCAACCAATTGGTGCTCGTGCAACAACCGACGTATACGACGGTGAGCTGACCTAGATAAAGACGAGTGCCCGCGCGAGGAGTCTAATGTAGGATCTAAGGTGACATTCAAATCCCCCCCCCCCCCCCAGTATTAGAATGCCTTCCAGGAAGCCATCAAAATTCCACTAAAACCCTCTCCAAGAAGGCAACCTGACCAGTATTAGGGAGATAATATGAAGCCAGTGTGAACACTGTGTTAGCCAACCTACATTTCACGAAGAGATACCTTCCCGCTCCATCCGCCCGAGTCTCCACATGCTCCCAAGGAAGAGAAGGTGAGATCAGGATGAAGACCCCTTTGGTCTTGGAATTAGGTGACGCACTATGATACCCCTCCGTATAATGGGAGTCCGTCAACTTCGGCATGCAATCCGCCACGGAAGTCGGTTTCCTGAAGAAACGCCACTTTCGCTTTCTTCTTCCAGAGGAGACAGAGAATGGAGGATCGCTTTTCTAAGATGTTCAGGCCCTGTGCATTCAGGGAGACAACGGTGATGTTAGACATATTGGGAGAAACCGAAAGACAGAGAAGGGAAGGCAAGGGGGGAGAGAAAGAGAAAGACCCCCTTAGACAGGACAAAAGTATCAAGAATTTAGAAAAATACTGCCCTACTAGTAGCGGAGTACAAAACCCCTCACCAACATGCCGTTTTTACCGTACAGTGAACGCTGTAAAAACAAAACCCCCCAAAACATTGAGGAATCACTGTTTTTTAAAAAATTCCACCCCACACACATTTTTTTTCCAGCTTCCCACTACATTATATGGTACAGTTAATGGTGCTGTAAAAATCTACAACTTGTCCCGCAAAAAACAAGCCCTCATTCGGCATTATTGATGGAAAAAAACAAAACATGGCTTTTTGAAGATGGGGAGGAAAAAACGAAAGTGAAAATCCGAAAAATTGCTGTGGAAAGGGTTAAGGTAAATACCTTATAGATACTTTTACCATAGGGATCAATGAGCTCTATTATTGAAGTTAAGCAAAATATAACTAATTTGCGAATAAGCAAAAAAATTGCCCTAATTACCGGCTAACTAAACAAAGTTGATACTAAAATATAAGTTTTATTAAATATTTCTAAGTTAAACAATAACCACACAGTTAAAAGTAGCCAACGCTAGCTGACAGTGTCTAATTGTATGGCACATTGCCAAAAAGTGTGAGGTCAGAACGACCTTGTGTATAAGTGTTACAGTCAGCGGCTGCAGAACGCTGTTCTGTCACTAACTAAATAAATGGTTTGTAACTGACTTACAGCTAAACGCTGAAATTAAAACAAAAGGAAAAGCCCCCCCTGACATGTTTCGCTATTAACCTAGCGTCTTCAGGGGTTTAAATGGGGCTAATGATGGCGTGTTCCAGTCCAACCCCTTTTATAACCTCGGAATGACGTATGAATGAGCGTAAGCACAAAAGGAGCCACTGAAAATGATAGTAAAGGGACAAGCCCGTAGATTAAAGATGGAAGGATCGTCTAACCAATCAAGGAGGTTCAAAGTGTAGCTTATCAGTAATAGGAATCACGCGCCTGCGCATTAGTGCAACCCAGCGCATCTAAAATATAAGTGCCAAAATTCTGTTGCTGCGCATGTCAGGACACTTAGAAAAATAAGAAGGGATTCTGCATCTAGTAAGTCAATAGAGAAACCAGTATGTCTATCTGCTGAGATACGGCAAAGCAACTGAACTATAAGTGCCAGGTTACTATTAATGCGCATGTCAAGATAATTAATTATTTGGGGATAGTGACTATTGTGCATCCTAATAGATCTAAGATAGAAAATGCAATGCAACTAGATTACATGTACATATGAATAATGAACATGTCAGAATACTTTAAAAAAATCAGACTAGTAGTTTAAGGTCAAGTTTGTAAGTGAAATATGAATGTCACATGAGGACGTTAAAGGGGAGAATAGGAAGGTAGATAAAATGAAATAGAAGGTGGTTATTGCCTAGGTAGGACTACATAGGCTAGAGAATACATAGTATATACGTAAATAAGATCTATAGTGTATAATATATTATGATCATAGGTAAATGATAGCCAGAAAGAAAGGTGGATGGGTGATGGAACAAAAAGAAAGTCAAAAGTGGCAGTAATATTAAATTAGAATAGAGCATAACTGCCTACTTAAAGGAAGGCTACAAAGGTAAAACCCTCATTAAGGCCATTAGGGCTCAAGGAACTCAACCTATGGATCCAACGAGGTTTCTCCTTCAAAAGTTTTTTGTCCAGATTGCCAGCTCTGGGGCCCAAGTTTAGTTGGGTAAAACCCTTGAATTGAAGAGTTTTAAAATTCCCATCATGTGTCAATCTAATATGTCTGGATAATGGAGTGTCTTCTTTGTTGTTAATTGTACTGATATGTTTAGAGACCCTTCTTGCTGAATAGTCTTGCCCACATATAATTTTGGACATGGGCATTTAGCAGCATAAACAACTCTGCTGCTTTGACAGTTAATTATTTGATAGCATAAGATTTTCCATCTACGGGATTACAGAAGCCCTTGGTAGTGGGCATAAGGGGACAAATAGAGCACCTACCACACAGGTGGGACACCTTTACAGGAAAGGGGAGCCAAGTGCTCCGCGAGATGGATGGTTTAGAATAGTGACTATGTACCAAAAATTCTCAGAGGTTTTTTCCCCTTCGGTATGTAATACTCGAAGTAGTGGATATAGAATCCTTTAGATCAGGATCGGCTTTAAGAATAGGCCAATGTTTTTGTAGAATGTTGAAAATTTGGGGGGAACAGACATCAAAATTTCCTATGCATTTAATAGAGTTTGAGGATTTGTCAGATCCTCTGCCTTTAGCATAAAGTAACTCTCTTCTTCTAGTGGTGGCCCTGGCATAAGTTCTATGTAGAGTTTTTTTGGGTACTGGCATCCACGGAATTTATGAAACACGGTACCTCACTCAGATTGGAAATTATGTTCGTGAGAGCAGTTTCTTTTCGCTCTGATGTACTGCCCTATCGGGATACCCTACTTCAAAGCCAGTGGATGGAAACTCTCCCAATGTAAAAAGCTATTGGTAGCTGTAGCCTTGCAAAATATATTAGTATGGACGCTGCCACCGGGGTCCAAGGACACCCTTAGATCAAGAAAACTGATTTCTTTCTCATGTATTTCATGAGTAAATTTCATCCCTATAGTGTTGATGTTGAGAATCTCCATGAAATCTAAAAAAAAGTGTATTGTTCCCATCCCAAAAAATAAGAATGTCATCAATATATCTCCCCAAAAACAAAATGTGACATGTAAAACAAAGCAAATCATCAGTGAAAATATGAGTGTCTTCCCACCATCCTAAAAATAAATCGCCATAAGTGGGTGCACAAACTGTGCCCATGACTGTGCCTTTTAATTGGTGGTAAAATTTACCATCAAAAATAAAATAATTGTGAATTAACAGAAATTTTAATAGTGATGAAATAAATCTGTTGTGTGCTTGGAACTGAGTCCCCTTAGTGCTCAAAAAATGAAGTATAGCCACCAAACCAAGATCATGCTTAAAATAAGTATATAAGGACTCAACATCAACACTCGCTATCAGTGTAGTAGGTATAACGGAAATCTTCTGGATCCTGGTGACAATGTCCTTAGTATTCCTCAAATAGGAGAGTAAGGCTGTAACGAATGGTGAGAATACTTCATCCACATACATACTGATCCCCTGTGTAAGGTTGTCATTGCCCGAGTCAATGGGTCTACTAGGTATAGGACGAGATGTTTTATGTATTTTAGGCAATGCATAGAAAGTCAATAAAGTGGGGTTAGGATTAAACATACGTTTGAACTCATCTTGGGAGATGAGTTCTTGTGATTTGGCCCCAACTAAAAGGGGACGCAAGTCCGACAAGAAAGATCTGTAGGATTCAATTACCAACCATTTATTTAGTTAGTGACAGTACAGCATTCTGCAACCGCTGACTGTAACACTTATCCACAAATGTGCCATACAATTAGATACTGTCAGCTAGCGTTGGCTACTTTTAACTGTGTGGTTATTGTTTAACTTAGAAATATTTAATAAAAGTTAGATTTTAGTATCAACTTTGTTTAGTTAGCCGGAAATTAGGGCAAATTTTTGCTTAATCGCATTTAATTCTAATGCCTGCCGGCTACTAGGTTCCTTCCCAGGTTCTACTATTATTGAAGTTGTAGCTGCTGTTTCTGCATGAGATGCGGCTAAGGCTACGTTCACATCTGCGTCAGGGCTCCGTTCCGCCGTTTCGTTAATGCTTTCCATTGGAACGGAGCCCTGACTGACACAAACAGAAACCATAGGTTTCCGTTTCCATCACCATTGATTTCAATGGTGACGGATCCGGTGCCAATGGTTCCCGTTTGTCTCCGTTGTGCAAGGGTTTTGGCGGAATTAATAGCGTAGTCGACGCAGATGTGAATGAAGCCTTAGTTCTACACAGACACATACTTATACCACATAGGGTAAATAAAAAAACTATACTACAATTCGCAGCAAAGAATAAACTGTGTAAAAAAAGAAAATCATAAACGCAATTATATTCCAGCAAGGAAATATACTTTATCTAGATGGAATCGTGACTATACATGATCAATATCTAAATTCCAAAGCAGCCATCTATATAACAGTATGAGCTTAACAACATACAAATTACAATCATGGAAACATTGCAATTTATTTTCCAATGTGACAACAAATAGCAGTATTTCTAGCAATACTACAATAACTACACGTCAAGCACTGACTGAGTGAGCGACACCAATCCAAAGATGTGATACTATGGTTTTGATTTAGCTCTAGCTCAGACCCCGCTGTTTTGTCTGCAGTTTTAGTATGCAGAGGTTGACATTTTTCGGAATTCAGGACTGTTAAATGTCACTACCTGTGGTTTCATATAGAGTATCTGATAAATAACTTAAAATAAGCACATGATTATTGCACAAGTTCTTATCCACTTATCATCATGGACAAGAAATGATATCATAGGGCACTGCTGAAATTGTATGAAGAATCTAAAGACATTTATCTAATGGCTGTCATTTAATAATAAACTATTTAGGTGGAAAATCAATGACTTTAGATGGAAATGTAGAGTAAGTGAGGGAATTTACTAACATTGCATTTAGGTTAAGATTTCTGTAAAGCACATCAGGGAACCACTAATTACTTTTATCTGAGAACTGTATGGTAGATTAAGTAAGCTAATGTGTCCATAGAGTAGCGTTAATGTCTATTTTCAATTGATTTTATTGTATGCAAAATACAAATATTGGTAAAATAGGTTGTAATACAATGGGAGGACAATTCTATTCTTTTTTTTTTGCATATACATCGTGAGTGATTACACAAAAATTATTGTAGGGCACTTCTGTTCATTAAAAAACGTGGTTACTACTCAAGACAATTTCCCAACAGTACATGCCTACAGTTATGTGTGTGAGAATGGCTTAAACATTCATCAGGTGCATAAATATAAGAGGTTTAGATGTCGCAGCTGCACCTGGGCCCTCCAGCCTGAAAGGGCCCCAATGGTCACTCTGCCACAAAAGGAAATACCGATCTCTTTATTGTGGCATCACTGCATTAATTAGACCTGTATTATGAAATCGCCATGTTTACTACCTCTGTACTGTGACATTTCTGTGTGCATTTGCCTTGTATTATGTTGCTATGTTTATTATCCTTGTGCTGTGACAACACTGTTTTATCGAGGGGTGGATTTTCCAGTAGGGACAATATGACCATGTCTATGGGTGGCCCGCGCATGGTCAGGTCTAGATTATAACAGAAGCTCTTGTCTTGGAGTTGGTGCAGTAGCCTCCATTCAATATAGATACATGTGATGTAATTCTTCTTTCAGTTAATTTCAATACACGTTGAGGTTAATTTCATAATATAAAGTATGTTTTTTTAATGTGGGTGTTTTTCTAAAAGGACCTAAGCTTAAAGGGGTTATTCAGGTTTTGAAAATGTTTCCCTAATGGCTGAAAATTAACAAAAGAAAAAAAACTCACCATCCTTTCCCACGGCGATCCAGCGCTGATGCTCCAGCAGCACTCCCGGTGATTGATTACATGCAGGCAGCATGGGAACGCTGCAGTCAATAAAGGACGCAGTGTTGACGAATCGTATTATAAACAAAATTCCAGAAATACAACACATTGCTGCTGATTGGCTGAAGTGATCCCATGCTGCCTGCATATAAACAATACATTTTTAGTACTTGCATAACCCCTTTAAGGCATATAGTGCCTACAGGCTCCAGAGATGTATTAGACAACTAGTGTTGCTTTATCAGAATAGCTCTCCTTCCTACATGGATTAATATTAAAGAGGTTTTCCGGAAGCAAAAAATTACTTTTAGTTAAACTAAACAATTTAAAACATATAACTTTGTAATGTACTTACGTTTGATTAGATGAATGTAGCGTCGTATCCCGTCTTCCGTCACGTGACCGCTTGGTAATGCAAAATTTGCACTTCCTGTGCAGACCCGTTCATTCGCTCCGCTGCCTAACTTCCGGTTTCCGGCTTTCACAATGTACAGTTACGTCACAAATGACATAACTGTACCACGTGTTTCTGCTTAGAGCATGCGTGGTTGACACACTCCACCACGCATGCTCTGTTAAATGATATGGCTGTGTCTTCAGCAGCCGTGCAAGTTAAAATGTGCGCATGCGCAATAGAACAATGTGGTGTCGGTGTGTAGTGTGACGGTCGCTCTTTCCTTCTCCTCCTCACAGTGTGAAGCGCATGTGAGGAGGAGGGTGTATTTTTGCTCCCTGTAGGATTGTGGATTCCACTCCAGAAGAAGTCCCATATATGGACACAGTGACGTTAGGGACTTCTGAAGTGAAATCCCCGGCGATGTGGCTTCACTGTCCATATATGGACATAATGACGTCAGGGACTAATGAAGCGGAATCCATGGCGATGTGGCCGGGGATTCCGCTCCAGGAGAAGTATCTGCCTTCACTGTCCATATATGGCACAATGACGTCAGGGACTTATGAAGCGGAATCCCCAGCGATGTGGCCGGGGATTCCGCTCCAGGAGAAGTCTCTGCCTTCACTGTCCATATATGGACACAATGACGTCAGGGACTTATGAAGCGGAATCCCCAGCGATGTGGCCGGGGATTCCGCTCCAGGAGAAGTCTCTGCCTTCACTGTCCATATATGGCAAAATGACGTCAGGGACTTATGAAGCGGAATCCCCAGCGATGTGGCCGGGGATTCCGCTCCAGGAGAAGTCTCTGCCTTCACTGTCCATATATGGCACAATGACGTCGGGGACTTATGAAGCGGAATCCCCAGCGATGTGGCCGGGGATTCCGCTCCAGGAGAAGTCTCTGCCTTCACTGTCCATATATGGCAAAATGACGTCAGGGACTTATGAAGCGGAATCCCAGCGATGTGCCCGAGGATTCCGCTCCAGGAGAAGTCTCTGCCTTCACTGTCCATATATGAACACAATGACGTCAGGGACTAATGAAGCGGAATCCCCGGCGATGTGGCCGGAGATTCCGCTCCAGGAAAAGTCTCTGCCTTCACTGTCCATATATGGACACATTGACGTCAGGGACTTCTGAAGCGGAATCGCGGGTGATGTGGCCGGGAATTCTGCTCCAGGAGAAGTCCATATAAGCCCTGTATGGCCGCGGGCAAAAAACATGGCAAACGGCGTGCAGGCAGGTCAAAATCTGCCTCCAAATTCAATACAGAATTTTGATGCAGAATTTTCTGCTAGCAAAAAAACTCAGTGTGAACAGGGCCTAATACAGGATCTCTTGGAACAGATCCAGCAGCAGGTGAGGTAAATGTGCTGACTGGATTGTGTGTACCAAGATATCTGACTTAAGTGGAGTGGGCAGACTTAGGGTATGTTCACACGGCCTATTTTGGTCCGTTTTTCGGTCCGTAAACTCCCGAAAAATGACCGAAAAATCGGAAGCAGAACGCCTCCAAACATCTGCCCATTGATTTCAATGGGAAAACGGCGTTCTGTTCCAAAGGAGCGTTTTTTTTTAGGTGTTTTTTTACGCATAAAAAACGGCCGCGAAAAAGAAGTGCAGGACACTTCTTGAGACGTTTTTGGAGCTGTTTTCCATAGATTGTAGTGAAAAAAGCTCCAAAAATGGCCGTAAAAAACGCAGCGAAAATCGCGAGTGGCACAAAAAAGTCTGAAAATCAGGAGCTGTTTTCTCTTGAAAACAGATCCGTATTTTGAGACGTTTTTGACTCTGCGTGTGAACATACCCTTACATTTATCAGGCTGTGAAAGGGGCGGGGGAGGGAGATGGGTGTCTGTATTTAGATCAGGAAAAGATGGAGGCACAAAGGATAATGATGATTATTACTGTGTAAGGGCTTATTTATTTGTTTTCAAACTGTTTTTATTGAGAATGTCACAGAATTATGAAATAAATCATATACCATACATTTTACAAACTCAGTTTTTCAATGGGAAAAGGTATATTCCTTCAATCAATCCATGTACATAAATGTATTCATTTAGAAATGCTGTAGAGCCCACATATTTTAATACATATAGATTAAAGAAATGAAATTAGAACCAAAACATTAACATTAACATTAACATATCATATGGTATTGCTTGTAGCATCTCTATAGTCTTGCGGAATGAAACATATTCACCCTCCTTATACCAATATATTATTTTTCGTCACATTTGATATAACATTTCCTAATAAATTCCCTTGTGAGATCTGGATCTATTCATAAAAGTCAACCAAGGTGACTAAACATGCAGAAATTTGGATCTATCTTGTCGTTCCCAGTATATAAGTTCCTCAAACCTACATATCTCTTGTACTTTCTTAACCCAATCTTCCAAATTGGGTGATCTGGTGGATTTCCACCGTACTGGAATCAACAACTTAGCTGCAGTTATTAAACTTGTCGCTAATTCATGTCTCCTGGGCGTAAAGGAGTCAGATGAAAACCATAAGAGAATCACTTGTGGGGATACCGGAACTGATGTTGAACATATTGAATTTATTTCAGAGATAACCTCTTGCCAAAATCCATATATCGAGGGGCATTCCCACCATATATGAAGCAAAGAACCTTTATTAAGTGAACACCTCCAGCATGTATCTGGTATATCTGGATTTATCATATGCAGCCATATCGGAGTTTTATACCACCTGGTTATCAATTTGTAAGAGTTTTCTCTCATTTTAATGCACTGCGAAAAACCATGTGAACGTTTCAAGAAAATTTGTTGTTCTTCTTCTGTAAAAGTGTAGTGTAAATCTTGTTCCCACTTAGTGATTAATTCCAGTTTGTCTTCCTTCTCCCCTAGCAATAACCTGTCATATGATCTAGCAAGAGCACCCTTTTGGGGTATAATTTGTTGTAATTTACTTTCAAAAGGGGACAAATTTATATAACTGGCAAACCGGGTTTTGTACTTGTCACACACTGTCTGAAAATCTTGTTTCTGAATAAAATCCGATAGGAGAAGACCCGTAGTTCTAAGCAGTCGTGCTACCAAATCTTGGGACTCAGTCTCAAAAAATTCCGACACTGTTATATTATCAAGGTGTCTCCAGAAAGAGATTACTGGAATTCTCTTTGTATCGACTAGATAGGGTAAAAGGCTCAAAGGCAGTAGCGGGTAATTGTCAGATAGGAGAGATTGCCGTGCGTTAACCTCTTGCCACCCCCTTATAATGCCCTTCACTAGAGTGCTAGAGCAAATCGAATTCGGTGAGAAGTATCTCAGGCCCCAAAGGAAAAGCCGATCTGGCAACCTAAGCAATTCCCGTTCTAGTTCTACATATAGAGTGGATTGTGCTGTACTAATCATAGATTGCCATCTATTCAACTGATTTGCCCTATAATAGGTAACTACATCTGGTACCCCCAAGCCTCCAAAATGCGGTTTCTGTATAAGTAACCTGTATTTAAAGGCATGGTGTCGCCCCAAAAACATGTTTTTTTTTTAAAATTTAAACATTTAGTGTGTGGGTGATAAAACATTGTTCAAATTTTTTTTATTTTTTTCGCGAGTCAGGAAATATTATAAATTTTTTCAAATTTATAATACTACCCATTTTTGGTCACTAGATGGAGCTGTTTGGAGCTAGTTCCCAAAATTGCAGCATTGCAACATTGGGTTAAAAGCTATCGCTCTAGTGAGCGCTCAGCATCCCCCCCTCCTTTATCCTGGCTAGTGCCGGGATAAACGAGGGGTTTGAAAGGTTTAACCTGCTACACTGTGCGTCGCCATTTTTTGAGGTAACCCACAGTGTAGTAGGTTTACATGCAGTAGTAAACACACACAAACACTAACATACATTGAAATCGCTTACCTGCTCCTGCCGCCGCGGCCCGTCCGCTCCCTTTGCTGCCGCTGTTCCATGTGCACTTGTCCGGAAGCCGCGACCGGAAGTAGTAATATTACTGTCCGGCCGCGACTTCCGGTCCACAGGAAAATGGCGCCGGACGGCGCCAATTTCGAATAGGACTGTGTGGGAGCGGCGCATGCGCAGTTCCCACACAGACGCCGTACACGGCAGTCAATGGGACGGGAGCCGTTCGCAGTCCCTATGGGACTGTGGCTGCCGTATTCCATGTCTGTGTGTGTCGTTAATCGACACACACAGAAATGGAACAAAAAATGGCAGCCCCCATAGGGAAAAAAAAGTGTGAAAAAAAGAAACAGTAAAACACAAACACACAAATGAAAATAAACGTTTATATTAAGGCACTAACATCTTTAACATATTAATAAAATATTTGTGATGACACTGTTCCTTTAAGGCGTGGCTTAGTATTATTCCATAAAAAGGCAGAGAACATCCTCCGAACCTTATCAAAAAATGTTCTAGGTTAGCCATATCGTTAGTGCTTGTATCAAATATATAAGCTTGGGTACAATAAAGGTTTTTAAGAGATTTTTGCGTCCCATCCATGATAGATATGGGACTTTAAGTTCTTTTAATTGTTTTTGTATAGACGTGAGCAAAGGTATGTAATTACAGTTAAATAATTGTGCTGGATCTTTAGTAATCTGAATGCCCAGGTATGTCAGATTGCTATCAGGCCATTTAAATAAGGAATTAGCTTTAATGGAACTAATTACTGGCTCTGGAGTAGAAATATTTAAAATCTCCGATTTCCCAAAGTTTACCTTAAAGTCAGAAACTACCCCAAAATCTCTGAACAGTCTCGTAAGATGAGGAATCGAGGTCTCTGGATTGGAAGTCATTATTAATAAATCGTCAGCAAAGGCTGCTGTAGTATGTGTGTATGATCCTACTTTAATACCTTGCACCTGAGGGTCCTGTCTTATTCTTTGAATCAGAGTCTCCATAACCATAATGAACAAGCGAGGTGATAGCGGACAACCTTGCCGTGTGCCATTATTGATGTTAAAAGGCTTGGAGAGGGTCCCATTAACTCTAATTCTCGCACTAGGATCTTTGTATAGTGAAAATATTGCTTGAGTGAACGGTTGAGGTATCCCAAATTTCTTTAGAGTAGCTTCTAGATAAGCCCAACTAACCCTACCAAAGGCCTTTTCTGCATCTGTGCCCATGAGGACAAGAGGAACCTTGCGAAGCCTGGCATATTCAATCAGTCTCAGAACTCTGCAGGTGTTACCTTGTCTTTCTCGAACAAAGCCAGTTTGTTCTTGTCCTATAATTTTAGGAAGCAGTGGTCCCAATCTGGCAGCTAAAGCCTTGGCCCACCATTTTATGTCTGTATTCAAGAGAGAAATGGGTCTGTAACTGCCACAGCATGTGGGGTCTTTCCCTTCTTTAGGTAAGATTGTGATGTGAGCTTCTAAGGCCTGTTTTGGAAACTGCTCGCCTCTGAGCAAGGAATTACACAATTTAGTAAAGTGGGGAAGTAATGTGGTCTTAAATTTTTTATAATATCCCACTGTGAAACCGTCTTGGCCCGGGCTTTTCCCCGACGGGATGGACATCAACATTTTTTCCAATTCCCCTTCCGTAAAGGGATCAATAAGAGCTTCAAGATCTGCCCCCTCTATTTTGGGAAGTTCAATAGTTTTAAGGAAGTTAGTGATCAAGGAGGCCTTGTTGGAACCAGATTCTAACAAACTTGAAGTAGTCTGTAAACTATATAGATTGTGGTAAAAGGCCTGAAAAGCCTCTGCAATTTGAGCAGTGTCTGTAACCACTCCCCCTGTCTCTTGTTTGATCTCTGGGATAAAAGTCCTTGTTTGTTGTTTACGAATTAAGGCCGACATCATCTTATTCCCCCTGTCCCCATGGGCATATTGCTTATATTTTGATATTTGAAGCAGATGTGCAGATTTAACATTAAGTACATCTTTTACCTAAGGCCAGTTAGCTCTTTCAGTGAGGAAATAGCTATTGTCTTTTTGTGTAACCTCTCGAAAAAAGAAATCTGGGAAAAACGTCATTTAATACTGCATTTGTCTTTTTCTTCACATGCGTTCCCAGTGAAATAAGTTCACCTCGCATCACTGACTTGTGGGCTTCCCATATAATCGGATTTGAAATAGAATCTGATGTGTTGTGCTTAAAATATTGAGATATATGGTCCTCAACAATCTGAGCATTAGTCTTATCTGCAATAAGAGTATCATTCAATTTCCAACACCAATTACCCTTGGGAATGCCCGTCAAGCTGAGGGTCACTGATATTGGGGCGTGGTCCGATAATAAAATGTGTCCTATGTCCGCTGATCTGACTAGCGACGTGTATTTCTGTGACAGAAAAATGTAATCTAGTCTGTGGTACGTATTATGAATAGGTGAAAAATACGAATAATCTTTATCTAGTGGGTGTAGTAATCTCCAGATATCTGTTAAGTGTAGGGAATGCAGAACTTTATTCAGTTGCGCGAGCCTCTTGTATGATGTGTGCTGAGATCCCGTGGTATCTAAAATCGGGTTAAGCGGTAGATTCAAGTCTCCTCCCACCACCAAAATCCCTTCAGAAAAATCTCTCAAGATGTTCACGGTACGGATAAGCCAGGAAGACTGCCCATTATTGGAGGCGTATAAATTAGCAAAGGTATATACAGTATTACCAATTTTCCCTTTTATGAACAAATATCTACCTTCCAAATCTTCTATTTTTGTTATTAGCGAAAATGGGATACCATTATGTATGGCTATGCTAACCCCTCGTGCAGCTGACCGATACGGGCTGTGAAACTATAAATTGAAATCTCTGGAGGGAATGTTAGGTATATGTGAACGTTTGAAATGTGTCTCTTGTATAAGGACTACTTGTGCCGCCTGTTTTTTCCACATTCTAACAATTTGGCTACGTTTCTGTGGGACATTGAGACCTCTCACGTTGTGAGACACGACCTTAAGTTCCGCCATATTTCTCATACTTCCTCCGCATGATCTGTTCATACCACATGACATAATGAAAAGAACATAAAAATAATAAAATTGTGATCAAGCATATTCCATATTAGAATAAACAGAGAACTTGGTAAGTGAGTGAAATTCTATCAGCTACCAAAACCTGTAGCTTCACTCTATTATAAGGAAGATTCTCCTTATAAGAAAAGGCCAGGGGAGTCATTTTATAACGTATGAGATTGACTTCGAGACGCAACAACCCTGACCCCACCTAAGCGGCTTCTTATATATATGTTATAAAACCAACAAGACACTTCAAGCACATATTCAGAGCCTAATATCAACATGAGTGAGGACCTGCTTACCAGCCATAATTCTTTGTTAATCTAGCCAAGATGGCTATATAACCCTTTAAATCCTAGATATGAGCTAGGGACACTGAAAAGGGAACATTCATTAGTGCAGAAGGTTATTCAAAACATGAAACATTATTACATCCTCGGGACCTCAGTTGTTGTCCCTTCTCTGGGTTGTAGGGATACTTTTCTTCCCTGATGATGAGCGAAATCCAGACACCGCTGTCCAGGAGCCAGCATCCTGTAAAGTCAGAATTTTCGGCGGGTATGCCAACGGAAGCCATGAGGGAATATCTATAGGTTGCAGTCCGAGTGTTTCCCAGGCCGCTTGTAGATCTTCAGGATTCCTGATCACGATGTGTTAATCCTGCTTATGTATCGCTACTCCAAAAGGATAAAGCCAACGAAACGGGATGTTATTAGCCCTCAATTTATCCAACAGCGGCTTTAATATGCGACGTTTAGCAAGGGTTGAGGCAGCTAAATCTTGAAAAAGAAGAATAGAGGTTCCTTCATAACAAACTCCATCTGAGGACCTTGCTTGTTTCAGAAGTGCAGCTGTATCTACATAGCTGAGAAGACCACATATTACATCTCTAGGTGGAACTTGGGAGCGTGGTTTAGCCCTCAGTGCCCTGTGTAGACGCTCAATTTGAATTGGCGTTGTTCTCTCTTCCCCAAGATAGATACAAAAATCTCTCGAGCTGCTGTAGGAAGTGCCTCATGAGAGATGGATTCCGGAAGTCCGCGTATCCTAATATTTTTGCGGCGGCTTCTATTTTCCTGATCTTCCGCATGCAATAAAGCTGTGTTAATATGATCATGTTGAACACACAGAGTCTCTTGTACAGCTTCTCCAAATTTGACCACCTCAGCCTGAGTGGTTTCTAGTGTGTCCACTCTGTCTCCCATGTGTCTCAAATCTGCTTTTATTTCAGCCAGGTCTTTTGCTAAGGGGCCCAGTGCTTTAAAAAGAACTCGTTTTATGAATCCCCTTGACACAGGGACATAATTGGACTCACCCCCAGCCTCCGATTGATCTCCTGTACTGCCGACATCCGAGTCTTCTGTTGCCTCATGGCTGCATGCTGCTTCCGGCGCCATCTTGGATTTTCGCGCCGGGGAACGCTCCAGCGTTTTCTTTAAAAATCTGTCCAAGTCTGCTTGGTTTTTCCCCGGTTTCGGGGTGCCTGAAGGTTCCCTGCTCTTCTCCTTCCCGGTCCTCACCATTTTGTCGTGTCTTGCTGTGCTGTGAGCTCAGGTCAGTCGGGTTGCTGCAGGAGCTCCGTCTTAAGCCACCTTCCCTGCTCGCGGTCAAGCTCCGCCCCCGTAAGGGCTTATTTAGACGAACGTGTAATACGTCCATGCAACGCGCGTGATTTTCACGCGCCTCGCACGGACCTATGTTCGTCTATGGGGCCGTGTAGACTGTCCGTGAGTTTCACGCAGCGTGTGTCCGCTGCGTAAAACTCTCGACATGTCCTATATTTGTGCGTTGTTCGCGCATCACGCACCCATTGAAGTCAATGGGTGCGTGAAAGTCACGCGCAGCACACGGAAGCACTTCCGTGTGACGCGCGTGATTCGCACAACAGCAGTAAACAGTATGAATGAAAACAGAAAAGTACTACGTGCTTTTCTGTTTACAAACATACAAACAGTGTCATAATGATGGCGGCTGCGTGAAAATCACGCAGCCTCGCATCATACGCTGCTGACACACGGAGCTGTTAAGTACCTTTTGCGCGCGCAAAATCTATAATCCCCCCATAGATGCACTTATACAGTATAAGCCAATACAGATGCTCCCATACAGAATAATTCCCACACAGATGCCCCCATACAGTATAATGCCCCATAGCTGTCCCCATACAGCACAATGCCCCATAGCTGCCTCTATACAGTATAATCCCCACAGAGATGCCCCCGTATGGTATAATGCCCCATAGTGCCACAATGCCCCTGTATATAGTGCCACAGTGCCCACTGTAGATAGTGCCCACATAGATGGTGCTAGTGCCCGCGTAGTGCCACAGTGCCCACTGTAGATAGTGCCACGGTGCCCACATAGTACCACAGTGCCCACATATAAAGTGCCAGTGCCAACAACGTGCCACAGTGCCCATGTAGATAGGGCTACACCTCCTTGAAGATAGCGCCGGCCTGCCTGTAGATAGCGCTACCCCCCTGTAGATAGCTCCATTGGCAAAGCTCTGGCCGAGGATTCCTCTCCAGGAGGAGTCCTCGATGTCACTGTCCATATATGGATAGTAACGGCAGGGGCTTCTCCAGGGGCGGACTCCCTGGCCAGAGTTTCGTCAACGCTCTGGCTGGGGATTCCTTTCCAGAAGAAGCCCCTGACGTCACTGTTCATATATGGACAGTGATGTTAAGGGCTTTAAGGTGTCGGAATCCCTGGCCAGAGTGTTGGCAACGCTCTGGTCGGGGATTCTGCCTATGAGGGAGCCACTGACATCACTGTCCATATATGGACAGTGACATCAAGGGCTTTTCCAAGACAGGAATCCCCGGCCAGGGAGCTTGCGCTGCTCTTACTCGAAACTACATAGTTCAATGCTGAAGCAGGGAGCTGACAATTCCCTGCATCTGCATTTTATTCAACTGTATCTGCATCCTTAGGACGCAGATACAGCTGAAACTGGGACATACCACCGCCTGCCTGGGACAGCGGGACACAGCCCAGAATCCGGGACTGTCCCGGGACGGTTGGGTGGCATGTAATACCTACACTCGGAGTTCAGCAGTTATTGATCTAATATAGGCTGTGTCTACAAAGGATTATTGTACTGTTGATACATCATGTATGACTTCATTTATTGCTTTTACAAAGCTAAGCACATCAGAAGAGCATAAATGTCTAAACATATTTGTGCTTTCTCCATCTTGTGTGTTCTTATCTGTGGAAGTGGCTTCATCACTGATAAGCATTAGAGCGTTTCTTTTTTAGAAGATTTTATAAAAATAAATGATTTTAAAATAATGATACATTGTGGGTGCATGGGAAGTGTGAAATTGTTAACTATTTTTATATATTTAAATGTCATTGTGATTCTGCATTTACCATGTATGAGTTACTTATTTCAAACATCCTGCCATCTCAAATCTACATCTGCTCAGTTCTCGAGAGTGACTAATATTTCTGCCTTTGCCTTTTTAAACCAGCTTTAATGACATATAACAAGCTGCTAGTAACTTTTAATCAACGACTCTCTATAGGCCAAACATTTGAGTTTAAATTTGGTATTCATCCCTCACATTGCTCTTAAAAACTTGTCAAATAGGAGGGCAAAATGAATGTAATAAGTACAAACAAATAAACAGAACAAATACTGTACCTTGGGCTAGCTAGGGGCGTAGCTGATGGGCAGGCGGGGCAACTAGGAGTAAAGGAAGGGGAGTGCTGCAGCACCCCTACTGATCAGGTGCCGCTGGTACAGCTGCCACCAGTGGCAGAACTACCGCTACAGCAGCCATAGCGGTTGCTACGGAGCCCGCGGCATGAAGGGGCCCGCGCTGTCCAACCAATAATTTGCCGGGCGTCACAGGCACACTAATTCCCGGTGGCGCCGCCTGCACCGGGCATCCCGGGCCCCTGCTATATTCAATTGTACCTCCGTATTTAGGATGCAGATACTCTTGAATACTATGGCGGAGCATGTAGCTAGCGCCCTGCTCTGCTAGTCACTAAGACTCTGGGAGATGATCCCTGTGCATGTTGGTGCAATTACGCCAATGGATCACGCCAGCCTATGCAATCCCATCTCATAGGCTGCTGAGGTGGCTGTGGAGCTGCTCCGTTCGTCGTGGGAACCGGGCCAGGTAAGTGCAAGATTTTTTATTAGTTTGGGGGCTGTGTGTCATTATCTACAAGGGGGAGGCTGTGTGTCGCTATCTACAAGGGCGGCTGTGTATCGCTATCTACAAGGGTGGCTGTGTGGCGCTAGCTGCAATGGGGGCTTTGTGGCTTCACCTACATGGGGCAGCTGTGTGGCACAAGGGGGTGTGTCGTACTATCTACAAGGGGGGCTGAGTGGCCCTCCTATCTACAAGGGGGGCTGAGTGGTACTATCTAAAAGGGGGGCTATGTGGCACTATGTACAAGGGCGGCTGAGTGGCAATATCAACAAGGGGAGCTGTGTGGCACTATCTACAGGGGGAGGGTTTAGCACTATCTACAAGGGGGAGTGTGTGGCACTATCTACTAGGGGGGAATGTGGCACTATACTAGGGCAGAATGTGGCAATATCTACAGGTGGGCTGTGTGGCACTATTTACAGGGGGGCTGTGTGGCACTATCTACAAGGGGTGGTATGGCACTATTTACAGGGGCTGTGTGTGGCACTATCTACGAGGGAGAGATGTGTGGCACTATCTACAAGGGTGGGTGTGGCACTATCTACAAGAGGAGGCTGTTCATTATGTCACCATATAGTCTCATTAGCCTCAGTTATACTATCTGTTTTAGTCAGGCACTGACCTCTTTATTTATTTTCATTTCATTTATTGTTACAGGCCCACTCATTCCCGGTGGCGCCGCCTGCACCGGGCATCCCGGGCCCCTGCCACATTCAATTGTACCTCCGTATTTAGGATGCAGATACTCTTTAATACTATGGCGGAGCATGTAGCTAGCGCCCTGCTCTGCTAGTCACTAAGACTCTGGGAGATGATCCCTGCGCATGTTGGTGCAATTACGCCAATGGATCACGCCAGCCTACGCAATCCCATCTCATAGGCTGCTGAGGTGGCTGTGGAGCTGCTCCGTTCGTCGTGGGAACCGGGCCAGGTAAGTGCAAGAGTTTTTATTAGTTTGGGGGCTGTGTGTCATTATCTACAAGGGGGGGGGGGGCTGTGTGTCGCTATCTACAAGGGTGGCTGTGTGGCACTATCTGCAAGGGGGTTGTGTGGCTTCACCTACATGGGGCGGCTGTGTGGCTTCATCTACAAGGGGGTGTGTCGCACTATCTACAAGGGGGGCTGAGTGGCCCTCCTATCTACAAGGGGGGCTGAGAAGCACTATCTACAAGGGGGGATAAGTGGTACTATCTAAAAGGGGGGCTATGTGGCACTATGTACAAGGGCGGCTGAGTGGCAATATCAACAAGGGGAGCTGTGTGGCACTATCTACAGGGGGAGGGTTTGGCACTATCTACTAGGGGGGAGTGTGGCACTATCTACTAGGGCAGAATGTGGCAATATCTACAGGTGGGCTGTGTGGCACTATCTGCATGGGGGCTGTGTGGCACTATATACAGTGGAGCTGTGTGGCACTATTTACAGGGGGGCTGTGTGGCAATATCTACAAGGGGTGGTATGGCACTATTTACAGGGGCTGTGTGTGGCACTATCTACGAGGGGGAGGTGTGTGGCTCTATCTACAAGGGTGGGTGTGGCACAATCTACAAGAGGAGGCTGTTCATTATGTCACCATATAGTCTCATTAGCCTCAGTTATACTATCTGTTTTAGTCAGGCACTGACCTCTTTGTTTATTTTCATTTAATTTATTGTTATGGTAACTCCCTTATAGGACTATATTGCTTGTAAAATGTACCACTGGTTTTATGTTCGAGTTACATAAATAAAAATGTGAAAAAAAAATGACACCTCATTGATTGGTAGAGAAAGCAAACATGGCGAGGGGGAAGGAGATATCAGGAAAGAAGTTGGGGGGAACGCCCCTATCAATCTATCTATCTGTTCTGTGGATAAATGACAAATGTGCCTACTGGGAAAACCCCTTTAATGTGCTGTAGCTGCTCTTATGAGTAAATAACTTACTGAAGTGGATACAGAAAGTCACACTAGATTGTCTTAAAAGAGTGGATCAGGATTAGAAAAACATGGCAGTTTTCCCCAGGATCAGCACTACACCTATCCATGGGTTGTGTCTGGTATTACAGTTCAGCTTTATTGAGGACATGTGTTGTGCTATTTTTGGAAGCAAGCAGACTTTGTTTTTTCTAATCCTGCACAACCCCTTTAAATACCAAAAATATCAATATTATGTAGTCAATTGTCTAAACCTTGTCCCTTATTGCCAGATATATCAGGTGGAATGGAAGCTTGGGTGAGGGATTAGTGTCAATTTAAAGAAAAATTGTATAAATTTACCTAAAAGCAATACAAGGGGATGAAAAACAAATGCAACCTTTTTTGCCTTGTGACTCCAAAAAAAGGTTGAAATCTTGAAAGTTCACCATGTGTTATTTAATTTCCCCCTAAGGGAATTTAATACTGTTCCTAAACTACTCTGACACGGCTTATGCTTTTACGCCTTTATTTGGAGTCTGAAAATGTAGGTTCATTAGGTGATCCCAGATTGGAATTGCAGACAATGGATTGCTGGATTAAACTGCAGTATACTCTTAATAGTAGCAAATTTACCAATTATAGAATTTACCATTAAAGGGAATCTATAACATACAGTACCCTACCACAGTGTCACTTAAAGCAACATAACGTTACCTAAAAGCAAAAGTATAATGTCACCCATCATTGCTGTAGACTGAAAATAATCCCTAGGATTAACTATCAATCACAGATCAAATGTGGAAAGTAAGCACTCCCATAAAAAGAAGCCCTGTGGTTATCTGAGGAAAAGTCTTTAGACTATTAGGGAAACAAATACAAAAAAGGAGAAAGAAAAAGAGAGCATGATGCAGCGCCCTCAGTGCTGTACCGTAAAATAATTTTCAATATGGCTAGCCTAGTCAGTTATGCTTCAAGCTATTTTTAAGTAGCTTCTCTTGGCATCTAGCTTTCAAGACAGCACATTTTAAAAGCCACTTTTTTTCCACCGCAGTATAGTTATAATGTCTGGAAATAAAGATAAGCAATGTAATTGAATACTTCAGAAGGAACAAAGAAGGAGAACAAAATGACAACATGTAGACCCAGGAATATCCTCTTTATCAGGCGAAAAAATAGGTTTGTTGCTTATCACTTTCTATACAGATAGAGAATTGGCAGATTTTTCCTGGTTCTTTTAGCATATTAGAAAACAAATCAAATGGAGACATAACTTCTAGATATCATTCAAGATTATGATTTTTTTTTTGTTCTAGAAATCCTTTGTAAAGTAACCGTGGAATAAAAACCCTTCATAAATCACATAAACACATAAACTAGACTAGACTAAATAATGCTGGTATTAATACATTCCCTTCCATAGTGGCAAATTTATCAACTTTTCATTTCAAATGTATTAAGCGTCACAATTTGCATTAAAAAAAATGTTAACAGATTTGGCCTAAATTTCACTTTCAGCAGAAGATGCGATAAATTTATTAATAGATTCGCTGCATCGTACGTACTCCTGCAGGCTTCACACTAAAGCTATGTTCACACAGCGCACCAAAAATGGCTGTAAAATACGTAGCTGTTTTCAAGCGAAAACAGCCCCTGATTTTCAGCCGTTTTTTAAGCAATTTGCATTTTTTGCTGCGTTTTTTACGGCAGTTTTTGGAGCTGTTTTTATATTGAGTCAATGAATTTTACGGCCGTTTTTACAAAAGACACGTAAAAAACGCCCCGTAGGAACGAAACGCAGTTTTTCCCATTGAAATCAATGGGCAGATGTTTGAAGGGGTTTAGTCCCCGTATTTTCAGCTGTTTTTTTCGGGGAGCTTACATCCCGAAAAACGGCTGAAAATAAGCCATGTGAACATACCCTAAGGCTGGATTCACACGAGCGTGTGCCTTTTGCGCACGCAAAAAAGTGGCGTTTTGCCTGCGCAAAAGGCACTTGACAGCTCCGTGTGGCAGCATCATATTATGCGCGGCTGCGTGGTTTTCGCGCAGCCGCCATCATTATGACACTCCGTTTGGATGTTTGTAAACAGAAAAGCACGTGGTGCTTTTCTGTTTTCATTCATCCTTTTCACAGCTGTTGCGCGAATCACGCTGTTCGCACGGAAGTGCTTCCATGTGACATGCGTGGTTTTCACGCACCCATTGACTTCAATGGGTGCGTGATGCGCGAAAAACGCTCAAAGAACGGACATGTCGTGACTTTTTCGCAGCGTAAAAATCACGCACATGTCTGCACGGCCCCATAGACTAATATAGGTCCGTGCGACGCGCGTGAAAATCACGCGCGTTGCACGGACGTACAGTATATCCCGTTCATCTGAATAAGCCCTTAGACTGGCATATGAAACACAAGTCTAAGTAAATCTGCCCCAAAGTTCTCTATGTGTACATTTTATAGGAGTCACTGAAATTAAAATGATGATTATTAACCCTTTCGCGCCACAGCCATTTTTCCGTTTTTTTGTTTTTGTCTCTTCTTCCCCACTATCCAAAAGCCATATGACAGCTTGATTTTTGTGGGGCCATATTGTACCATATGTACCAGAAACGGGAAAAAAAATCTTTGTGGGGTGGAATGTGGAAAAAAACAGCGATTTCTCCATGTTTTGGAGGTTTTTGTTTTTACGGAGTTCAACGTGCAGTAAAAACGTCATGTTACCCTTTATTCTGCGGGTCAATATGATTACAGCAATATCAAATTTATATTGTTTTTTTATGTTAAGGAAAAAATTATTTGTTAACAATAATATTTGTTTTGTGTAGCCACAATCTAAGAACCATAACTTTTTTATTTTTTCCGTCGATTGAGTGGTATGAGGGTTTATTTTTTGAAGAATGAGCTCTAGTTTTTATTGTTACCATTTTGGGGTTCATGAGACTTTTTGATCACATTTATTAATTTTTTTGTGGGAGATGGGGTGACCAAAAAACAGTGATTCTGACATTTAAATTTTTTTAACGCCGTTCACTGTGTGGGTTGAATAATGTTATATTGTGATAGTTCAAACTTTTGCAGACGTGGCGATACCAGTTATGTTATTTTTTTATACATTGCTTTTGGGGGAAAAATATATATTTTTAACTTTTAATATTTTTTTTTTTTTTTATACATGAAAAAAAAAACGTTATTTAACTATTTTCTATTTTACTAGTACCCCTAGAGGGCTGGAATCAGTAATCGCTGGATCACTTACATTATGTGACACGCATGGCCGTGGACCGTCAGGATTGCTCACTCCCCGACGGCCGCAGCCATGGATCAGTGACCGCTGGCCCACATCTCCTCCTCAGGAGACGCCAGCCCTCACTTCCGCATCACTCTGATGTGTCCTGTAGGGAGCGCGCGCAAGCTCGTGCCTGGCCTTAAAGAGCCAACACACGCACCTGAATTGTATATCAAATTAGCCCATGATCACCCTGGACTATAAGAAGGGCCCTGCCACTTCCTTCATTGCCTTAGTGTTGTTGTGTTTACCCGTGTTAGTCTTTGCAAATGGTCCCTTAGTGTTTTCCAGTTCCCAGTGTTCTCGTACCTGCTACCTGTATCCTGTATCCCGTGTTGCCTTGTTCCTGTGCCACTGAGAGTTGGAGTCGTGTTGTGCTGTATACTACGCCTTCCGTGTTACACCACACCTAGTGTCTGCCTGCTGCCAAAGTCCCATCCGAGCCAACCATCGCTACTGTCTGAAGTTACCACAGGTACCCTTATTCGAACTATAGACTGTGACTTGGTATCCTGTGTGCCAGCTGCTATCCCGCTACGGCGGTATGGCCCAGTGGGTCCACGCACCCATGGTGACACATGACATACTGCAATACTAATCTATTGCAGTATATCTTGTTTCTGGCAAGAACCTATTAAGCACTGCCTCCGGGCTTAATGGGTCTACAAAGATGGCAGACCTGAGGGACTTCATGATAACCACTGGCACTTGGTATTCGCATCACGGGGGGGCATCCCATCAGGCCCTCTCCTTTTAACAGCTTAGATTCTGCGGTCGCTATTGACTGCGGCATCTGAGGGGATAAATGAGCGGGATCCCGCTAGCTACACTGACGTTCTATGGAGCGGGCTCAGCTCGCGAGCCCGCTCCACACTCCTCCACCGTATTATATAAAAATAATAATAATTGAAACAATTTTTTGTTACTAATAAAAGACTCCAATGAACATCACTACAATTTCAAAGACTTCAAATACACTTTTCTATCTATTAAAGCTATACATTTCATATTTATAATTTTATTACTGTATAAAGAACATTTAAGTTAAATAAAATGTAAATTATTAGGGGATACAGGACACAGTAAAAGCTGTTTTTAGATTAATCTTTTCTCAGAGAGGGGACCCTGAGATGTAATCTGCTCTGCTGGTTCACTTTTCTGCTGTCTTCAAGCCTCAGTTAGCAAGTCACTTGTCACATCAAGTATTACCACTCTGCTTGGTCATCACAGAAGAAAATTTGCTGCTTGTTGGTCCCTATGCTACAAAAGCATCAGCTGGGTCACTGCTCCCTGCCCTGCTGCTCACATCTTTCTGTAGATAAACAGAAAGAGAATTGAATTTGTTTACTCAGCAGTCTGCTGGAACTTTAGCCCCATGAGTAAATCATAAAATCCATATAGAGCATTGTAAAGTAACACTACAATGAATAAAAACATATTTTCTTTAGAAAAATTTTTTTTTACAAAAAAGAAAATAAAGTGATCAATATCTTTCCCTGGAGGCATGCATTTTGTCTCCACCTTCTTCTCCCATCACCGATACATAGAACAAGTCAATAACAGAGCTTGGGAAATGGGTAGGGCGAAGATTGTTTTTTCTCTGGAAGGCTGTTTGCTATTTTTGCAATGGAGCAAGCAAGGCTAAACCTCACCCCTTTCTAATGCTCCAGCCATTGTAGATCCAGAATTCTGAATATTTCAGGCAGTAGTGTAGCTAGTGGGGGGCAGGGGGAGGTGGCCCCCCACTGAGATGGTGGGGCCCACCGCTACTACCCCCGCCATGAATACCACTCCCACACAGGGCGGCCTGCAAATCATTCTGCCCTGACAATCAGCACATTTTTAACGACGCTAGCTGTGTGATTACGTCATCGAGCCGCTTTCATTGTTGAAAGGCGCTGATTGACAGGGCAAGTCATTCTGCCCTGCCAATCAGCGCCCTTCAACGACGCAAGCATCTTTCAGCCCCAGCAGACCTGCTCAGAAGGCGGGGACGGGATCAAGGTATGTAAAGTTTGTTTTTTTCACTTAAAATAGTGAGTGGCAATAGCTACGGGGGGAAGTTATAAGTGATACACAATCTACAGGGGAGGCTACAGTGGAGGAAATAAGTATTTGATCCTTTGCTGATTTTGTAAGTTTGCCCACTGTCAAAGTCATGAACAGTCTAGAATTTTTAGGCTAGGTTAATTTTACCAGTGAGAGATAGATTATATAAAAAAAAAATCACATTGTCAAAATTATATATATTTATTTGCATTGTGCACAGAGAAATAAGTATTTGATCCCCTACCAACCATTAAGAGTTCAGCCTCCTCCAGACCAGTTACACGCTCCAAATCAACTTGGTGCCTGCATTAAAGACAGCTGTCTTAAATGGTCACCTGTATAAAAGACTCCTGTCCACAGACTCAATTAATCAGTCTGACTCTAACCTCTACAACATGGGCAAGACCAAAGAGCTTTCTAAGGATGTCAGGGACAAGATCATAGACCTGCACAAGGCTGGAATGGGCTACAAAACCATAAGTAAGGCGCTGGGTGAGAAGGAGACAACTGTTGGTGCAATAGTAAGAAAATGGAAAACATACAAAATGACTGTCAATCGACATCGATCTGGGGATCCATGCAATATCTCACCTCGTGAGGTATCCTTGATCCTGAGGAAGGTGAGAGCTCAGCCGAAAACTACACGGGGGGAACTTGTTAATGATCTCAAGGCAGCTGGGACCACAGTCACCAAGAAAACCATTGGTAACACATTACGCCGTAATGGATTAAAATCCTGCAGTGCCCGCAAGGTCCCCCTGCTCAAGAAGGCACATGCACAGGCCCATCTGAAGTTTGCAAATGAACATCTGGATGATTCTGAGAGTGATTGGGAGAAGGTGCTGTGGTCAGGTGAGACTAAAATTGAGCTCTTTGGCATTAACTCAACTCGCCGTTTTTGGAGGAAGAGAAATCCTGCCTATGACCCAAAGAACACCGTCCCCACTGTCAAGCATGGAGGTGGAAACATTATGTTTTGGGGGTGTTTCTCTGCTAAGGGCACAGGACTACTTCACCGCATCAATGGGAGAATGGATGGAGCCATGTACCGTCAAATCCTGAGTGACAACCTCCTTCCCTCCACCAGGACATTAAAAATGGCTCGTGGCTGGGGCTTCCAGCACGACAATTTCCCGAAACATACAGCCAAGGCAACAAAGGAGTGGCTCAAAAAGAAGCATCCCATCGAAAACTTATGGAGGGAGCTGAAGATCCGAGTTGCCAAGCGACAGCCTCGAAATCTTAATGATTTACAGATGATCTGCAAAGAGGAGTGGGCCAAAATTCCATCTAACATGTGTGCAAACCTCATCATCAACTACTAAAAATATCTGACTGCTGTGCTTGCCAACAAGGGTTTTGCCACCAATTATTAAGTCTTGTTTGCTAAAGGGATCAAATACTTATTTCTCTGTGCACAATGCAAATAAATATATATAATTTTGACAATGTTATTTTTTTTATTTTTTTTTATATAATCTATCTCTCACTGGTAAAATTAACCTAGCCTAAAAATTCTAGACTGTTCATGTCTTTGACAGTGGGCAAACTTACAAAATCAGCAAGGGATCAAATACTTATTTCCTTCACTGTATATGTGGGACACTATCTACAGGGGGGCTATATATAGCGCACAATTTACAGGGGGGCTATAAGTGGGGCACTATATACAGGGTGCTATATACGTGGGGCACTATCTACAGGGGGGCTATATGTAGAGCTCTATCTACAGGGGGCTATATGTAGAGCGCTATCTACATCAGCTGTATGTGGGTACAATCTACAGGGCGATCTATGGGGGGCACTATCTACAGGGAGCACTGTGTGCGTGTGGGACAGAGTGTATGCAGGGCCATATTTACCACTAGGAACTGGGGGTGCAGTGCCTAGGGAGTCCAGCAGGGGGGGAGGCTGGAGGATCATATTTTTTTGTTTTCTTTTTATTAAAAACTTAACTCATGACCTGACCGGCCATCGGTCAGGTCACTCGCAGGGGTGGGGGTGTGTGCTTCACTAGCGCTCTCTAGTCTGTTAGACACGCCCATTGTTAATGGGTTGGCCATAGCAGCTGTGGCCAATCCGAGAACAGTGGGCGTGTCTTAGACTTAGTCTAAGAAGCGCTGTAGGGGGAGCGGACAGCAGAGCAGGACAGAAGGGCACCGCAGCAGTTCATATAAGTATTGCTACATGTTTAGTGTAATGTAGTGCAATGAAATGTAGTATAGTGTTGGTTTGCATGGTGCATCAATATTGTTTCGATGCCGTGCACCCTCAAGCTTTTCAATACCGTTAATTAATGTATTGCGATATTAAGCTGTGCGGCCGCACAGCTTAGTATTGTTATACATGAATGTAGTGAGCAGGACTGCGCCTGTGTAATACAGTCATTGCCCCGCACCTGACAGGTGTGTGCGCGTTCAGCATGGGTTGATGCGGCCGGTGCTACACTAATGAGCACCGGCACTGAAGACAGAGAACATGGTGGGTGCACTGAAAAACCCCCATGTTCTCTGTCTTCAGGGCCGGCGTCGCCGCTCATTAGTGCAGCACTGGTCACATCGCCTAATGCTGACCGCAAGCACACATTTGTCAGGAGCGGGGCAATGGCTGTATTACACAGCCGCAGACCAGATCTTACGGCGGAGATCAGAGAAACCTCTCATCTCCGCCACTATTTTCCTAAATGCTGCGATCAAAGTTGACCGCAGCATTCAAGGGGGAAATGCGGAGGGGAATGCCCCTTGGATCGCGACACAGGCAATACTTGTGACGCGACTGAGGGACATACCATGTATGGGCAGACAGCCCAGGGTCCATTGAAGGACCCCAGGGCTGTCTGATCATATTTCTGGTCGTTAGGGCTTACCTGGGTGTGTCCTAACAACTGCCTGTGTACTATCAGTACACAGGCTAATGTACTGGCATATATATATATATATATATATATATATATATATATATATATATATATATATATATATGACAGTACATTAAAGGGTTATTCCGGTTACAACAAGTTACCTCCTATCCGTAGGGTAGGGTGTAACTTGCTGATCGGTGGGTGTTTCGACAGCTGGGACCCCCACCGTTTACGAGAACAGGGGTCCTGTACCCCTCATTTGAACCGAGCTCATTCGCACTGCCGCTCCTTTTATTCTCTATGGCAGCGCCTGAAATATCCAAACGCTGTACTCGCCTATCTCCGGCGCTTCCATAGAGAACGGATGGAGTGGCAGAGCGCATGAGCGACCTGACGCTCTGTACAAACAAGGGGTATGGGATCCTCGTTCTCATAAACGGTGGGAGTCACAGCTGTCGGACAACCACCGATCAGCAAGTTACCCCTTACCCAACTTGTTGTAACTGGAATACCCCTTTAAAGTTTAAAAATAAAAATAAAGTAATGTTAAATTAAAAAAATACACACACCCATTTTTTACAATAAACTATAAAATAATAGGCACAATACATAAAACATACACACCTTCGGTATTGTCGCGACCGTAATAACCTGCACAACAAATTTATAGCGTCATTTATAATGTGTACAGTATAAGAAAATTAAATAAAAACAGTTTTCTTTCACTTATTAATGTGAGGCATAAGGTGTTATAAATTCTATACCTCCATGTGTCTCTCATTAATAGTAATGAACCCCATCATGTACCTCACACATTAAGCCAATGTTGCCATTATGACTGAGAAACACGATGGGGTGAATTACTATTAATGTAAGGCACACGGAGGTTTAAAATTCATCACACCACGATCCTCACATTAGAAAAAGGAAGAACTTTTTTTATTATTGTTGGCAAAGTATCATTTTGGTATCGAGAATCACAATACTACACAAAGTATCGTAGTCCAAATTCTGGTATTGTGACAACCCTAATGTAATGTACTTACTTCAATTGTATCCACGTCCAGGTGAAGCAAGGGAACCATTCGTTCCCTTCCTCATCATTCGACGCATCAATGGAAACTTTATTGCTGAGCCCCGCCGACGCTAGTAACTCCTAATGCGTGGATTCCACTAGGTTTATAGGGGCACATGTATCTCGGGTTATCCTGTGTCACTTACAAGGCTCAGTAAACTAAGCAGTGACAGCTCTAAGCTGTTGGTTAGTTTAAATCACGTGGTAGCCGGCTACCTAAGTTCATTGGCCTACTTTCAAAAGTAGGCCATGAATTGGGGTAACCTGGGACCACGTGATGTAAATGAACCAATGACAGCTAAGAGCTGTCACTGCTTAGTTAATTGTCACAGACCCAGGTAGGCAAGTATGGTAATGGTTTTGTTTTTGTACGTATTAATGTTACTAATGTTTTTTTGTGTTTTTTTTTTTTTTACAGGTTCGGTCGTTGGACTACGTCGGATTCGAGGACTACTTTGATGACAGCGTTTTTATTTTCAATCAATTAGTTAATGAGGGTTGTGTAGGGGGTTTTATTTCAATTAAATATTTTTTCTGTGTCTGCTTTTTTTTAACTATATTATTTTAACTATATTAACTACTGCTTTAGTAATGGTGGCTGTCTGATAGACAACGTCCATTACTAAGATGGGGCTTAGTGTTAGCTGGTGCAGAGGCTAACACTAACCCCCTTACTATTACCCAGGTACCCACCGCCAGCAGAGGTGCCAGGAAGACCCAGGTACAATGCAGGTACACGCTCGTGTGAATAGGGCCTAAACAGATCTAGGATTCCTATTATGTGTCTCTATTTTGTAATTTGAGTGCATAATACCGTAACATTGTGAATGAGCTTTGGGTCTGATTGGTTTAATTACTTCTTAATATGCGCTGCAATCCAATTCATCAGAGGCGTAACTTGAAGCTCCTTGGCCTAAAGCCCAGGTGCAACTTCCGTCTCTGCACCTCCCATAGCTACGCTACTGCCACTTATTATTACCATGAATACCCCATGCAGATATTAGGTACTCACAAAGTAATCAGACTATTCAGAAGTTCATGTATCAATGAACATTAGGTATTCATTTATTAATGAGCTAAGCTTCCCTTGGTATTCACACAAGCCATAATTAGAACAAAAATAGAAAGCCATAATAAGATCTGTCAACAGCAGGTAACAAAAAAAATAATCATAATCTGCACATAAGAAAAAGCAAGACTGAAAAATATGTGACAACTGCATATAAGTTATTAAAGATATATTACAGAGATGCTAGACTTTACATATACTGACTATATTACCTATAATTAATAAAGGTAAGTTTCAGTTAAGAATCACATATATCACTTCTATTTATCTGCACTCAACCATGGTTCCTAAGCACTGTTACTAAAGATGACTGCTGATATTGCACATTATTATTAAGTATCATAACTAATAAAATATAACTCATGTTTATATGCGTATTAACAGGTGCCGGTTTATTTCTGCCTTGGCAGGGCACAAAATGCATCCTTGATTATATAGCGGGCACTACATTGTATTTTTTAATTGCCACCTAATTGACGTAAGTAGTGCATCGTGTATTTTACAATGCTTAAACTGAACTCTGTGGATTGATCATCTAATGTGTATGGAAGGCTGCCATAGATTCACTCGATAGGACAATTAGACCAGTCATGCCCTATACTCTGTCAGGATGAAATTAGATTAACAATTTCAGCCCGGCAGTTAATTTATGTGCCAATGTCCAACAAAAGACCCTAGAAATGTACTGACCTTCTAGGACTCCATCAGACAGATCAGTGTGAGCATTAATAGCGAATATGAAGAGATGCTCTTGATCAGTAGTGGGCAACCTGACAAATTGTGGGGACCTCAAATGCAGCCAATCAAAAGGTCACATATCACATTAAGCCAAGGCCGGGTCAAGGAAAATGCATACACAATTTTTTTTCTTAATAAAGCTGTATTTACAACTGGCGTTTTCTCCATATATTTTATTTAGCTTAAAACAGATGAGCTCTTCTGTTCTTTATGATTGTGAAGAGATCATGCCTGACTATTATTCTGCACCAAGGGAATTTGCATTTGAGGCCACAAAACAGGCACATAAGGGCCACATTTTGTCTTTACTGATATAGATGCTTAAATATAAGTGATTTGCTAGTCCATTGAAATATAAATTTAACTTTTATGGCGTTCAGGACATAGTCTGAAGGTTAATATTTCTAGCTATTCTCTCTCATAGTTTGCCATGAGGCCTGAGATATGTGCAAAGTTGGCCATGAGACAGGTTCGTTTTCTCTGAAAGAAATATGATAGGGAGAATCTCGGTGAGTAGGATATCATCTGCAAATAGGGTTATGATCTATTCCTGCAATGTTAATGCCCTTGATATCTGCATTGCTCTATACAACCATAGCAAATGGTCCAATGGTTAACACAAGAAGGTTTGAGGTAGGGGCAAAGATTAAATGAACATTACGATAGAAAAGGTGTCTAGTCACATTTTATGCACATATCAGAAGCATATAAAATTCACAGTCAAGTTAAGAAGTTGCTATTAAAATAATCTGCGTGTAGCGCCACAACTTCAAATCAAACGTTTTTTTGGATATGTCTCAATGTTCCTTTGCCACCCAGAAATGCCACTGGCTTTTCAAGACATCACCTGTTAGGTTACAAAGATAAGTAATAAATTGAAGCGGTGGTAGCAGACATCTATTTTTCAAAGCATTTACAAAAAGATAACATATTTGTATGCATGAGGATTGACCATCCATTTGGGAAGGGGCCTCTAGGGTTTTGAGTGCAGTAGCTGGAATCATTCTGCACTATTCTGAGAACAGTCTTTGATTAATATTGTTTGTCAGATGGGTCAGGTCAGCACATGAGAACAGCATTGAATTTTTCATGAAGTCCTAAAAAATTTCAAACTGTGTAAATGTGTACAAATCATTCTTCCATTACCCCTATGTTTTGTTCTATGACACAAAGTTCCACTTCCGTCACCTCTGACACTCCTGGTAGAGAGCAATGTTTCTTGATATTTATCATTTTGGTGCCCTGCAAGAAAAAACTGTTGAAACAGGTTGCGTTACATTTGTATTGCATATGATATCAGGTCTTTCTCTTATCCTCTTATTTTTATCTTGACTAAGATAATTCCTCTTTACCCTTGTTGTATCTGCATCCAGTGAGACGTATTCATACTTTGGTTTAGGGGATCTTAGCTGTCTTTTACTTGCTTTTCATTATTAACCTGACTTGATGACTAATATTTTACGGTCTATGCTAGTGAACTGAAGGAAATACAAAACTTTTTTGTTTTCCTATGTGAGAATTGCACTGCTAGTTTTAGCATTTGTTGCACATATGTAGTTGGTACAATAATGAGGTTCCACACAATTTATTGTATAGGTGCAAGTTTGGGTAACACAAACCCTAGACTGAAACTCTATGTTCTTACCCATAAAAACAGATTGTTACAGACGATGCCCACTTATTCTAACTATTTATCTAAAATTAAATAGTCTTGTTTGTGCTAGCAATTGAAGGGGTATTCCAATCTCGGATATTTACCAAAAGTTTTTAAACCACATGAAACCTCAATAATCATATCAATTGGTGTGGGATGATTGTGCGATGCCTCAGTTTTGTCCACAATCCAGTTATCGCCACTTTTCTCAAACTGAGGGGACAGAATCCTTGAACTCAGAGGCCTTGGTTTATAACTCCGTCAGATCACTATGTGCCTAGGCCGAGATGTCAGCACTTCTCAAAGCTGCGTGTCCTGGAGAATGGGAGAACAATAACGAACAGGAATGACAGCAAGAGGTGCGTGGAGGCGAACTTCTACACTGACAGATTGTCTGATTGGAAGAATGGCGCGTAGTTATCCATAGTAACGTTGGGTATGTGGACCCACCTGACCGTACCGCCTTAACGGTATGGCAGCTGGCCAACAGGGCACAGGTCAAAGTCTATAGTTCGTATAGCTGTACCTGAGGTAGCTTCGGACAGTAGCAAGGCAGGCTCAGATGGGACTTTGGCAGATGGAGGACACCAGACGTGGTGTAACAGGACAGGCGTGGTATACGGCACAGCATGACTCCAACACAATACGGCACTTGACCAGGATATCACGGAATACAGAATACAGGTAGCAGGAAAGGGAACGGGAAACACTGAGAATTGGAAGACACTAGGAGACCATTTGCAGAGACAAACTAGGGTAACGACAACAAATCTCAGGCAATACAGGAAGGGGCAGAGTCCTTCTTATAGTCCAGGGTGCTCTGGGAGCAATCAGCTTAATCTCACATCTGTGTGCGCGCTGGCTCTTTAAGTCTGGACTGAGCTCGCGAGCGCACCCTGGTTGTAACTGTGGAACAGGACGGCCACATGTGCAGACATCTCTGGAGAGAAGGGCGTCAGCTGGATGGAAATAGGGGATACATGTGTTTTGTGGGACAACCCCTAGGCTGCGGCCATTTTTTTGGGGGGTGGCTGTATGGCGACAGGGGGGGGGGGCTGTTTGGCATTATCTACAGTGGGGGCTGTATGGCGTTATCTACAGTGGGGGGCTGTATGGGGTTATCTACAGGGGCTGTATGGCGTTATCTACAGGGGGCTGTATGGCGTTATTTACAGGGGGGCTGTATGGCATTATCTATAGGGTGGCTTTACGGAGCAATCTACAGGGAGGGGGCTGTATGGCATTATCTATAGGGAGGGGGCTGTATGGCGTTATATACAGGGGGCTGTATGGCGCTATCTACAGGGGTGCTGTATGGCACTATCTACAGGGCGGGCTGTATGGCGTTATCTACAGGGAGGGGGCTGTATGGCGTTATCTGCAGGGGGCTGTATGGCGTTATCTACAGGGGGCTGTATGGCGTTATCTACAGGGGGCTGTATGGCGCTATCTACAGGGGGCTGTATGGCATTATCTACAGGGGGGCTGTATGGTGCTATCTACAGGGAGGGTGCTGTATGGCACTATCTACAGGGAGGGTGCTGTATGGCACTATCTGCAAGGGGCTGTATGGTGTTATCTACAGGGAGGGTGCTGTATTGCGCTATCTACAGGGGGGCTGTATGGCGCTATCTTCAGGGGGCTGTATGGCGCTATCTTCAGGGGGGCTGTATGGCACTATCTACAGGGGGCTGTATGGCACTATCTACAGGGGACTGTATGGCGCTATCTACAGGGGGCTGTATGGCGCTATATACAGGGGGGCTGTATGGCACTATCTTCAGGGAGGGGGCTGCATGACACTATCTGCAGGGAGGCTGTATGGCCTTATCTACAGGGAGGGTGCTGTGTGGGGCTATCTACAGGGAGGGCTGCATGGCAATATCTACAGGGAGGGTGCTGTATGGAATTATCTACAGGGGGCTGTATGGCACTTTCTACAGGGTGGGGGCTGCATGGTGCTATCTACAGGGGGGGCTGTATGGCGCTATCTACCGGGGGCTGTATGGCGCTATCTACAGGGGGCTGTATGGCACTATCTACAGAGAGGGGGCTGCATGGCTCTACCTACAGGGGGGCTGTATGGCGTTATCTACAGGGGGCTGTATGGCTCTATGTACAGGGAGGGTGCTGTATGGTGCTATCTACAGGGGGCTGTATGGTGTTATCTACAGGGGTGGCTGTATGGTCGCTATCTACAGGGGGCTGTATGGCGCTTTCTACAGAGGGGTGTATGGCTCTATCTACAGGGGGACTGTGAGGCGCTATCTACAGGGGGGCTGTATGGCGCTATCTACAGGGGGCCGTTTGGCGCTATCTACAGGGGGCTGTTTGGCGCTATCTACAGGGGGGACTGTATGGCACTATCTACAGGAGGGGCTGTATGGCAGTGTCTACAGGGGGCTGTATGGCGCTATCTACAGGGGGCACTGTGTGGCAGAATCTACAGGGAGGCACTATCTACATGGGGGGGTTGTGTGGCACCCAGGGGAGGGGGGCCCTGTCAAAAGTTTGCTATGAGGCCCAGTCTTTCCTAGTTACGCCCCAGGTCGACACATAACATAAGTAGTTGTTTGCATGACATTGGGCTATGAGCCAGACGTCCAGCTACAGGTGTTCCATTGACCACACTCCACAGTTCTCAAACGCTTTCATGGTGCACAGCAAAACAACAATAGAGGCTGGAATGGAGGTATATCCTCTTGAGCGATGAGTTCTGCTTTTGTTTCAGACACAATGATAGCCAGAGATTGGTCTGGAGACCACGTGGACAACGCCATAATAATGACTTCACAAGGGAAAGTTACACCGATTCCTACTCCCGGTATTATGGTGTGGGGTGGCATAATGTACGGTAGCCAGACCCTTCTAGTCTTCATTTCAGGTACACTAACAGCTCGGCATTACATTGATTTGGTCGTGGAACCAATGGTACGGCCATTTCTCCAAAATTGTCCCAGAAGCCGTTTTTTAACAGGACAACGCCAGGCCGCATGTTGCTTGTGCTACTGTGAGCAGCCTGCGTGGCCTAAATGTGCTACCATGGCCTGCAGCATCTCCAGACTAGTCTCCCATCGGGCACATCTGGGATGCCATTGGTCGGCAATTGCAAAGGGAGCTGGCAGCAGTCAATCTTGATGATTTACGTGCCCAAGTGTATTCAGCGTGGCACAACATTCCTCAGGCAGCCATTAATAATCTCATTGATCGTATGCTATCTTCAGGGGGCTGTATGGCGCTATCTTCAGGGGGGCTGTATGGCGCTATCTACAGGCGGCTGTATGGCACTATCTACAGGGGGCTGTATGGCGCTATCTACAGGGGAGACTGTATGGCGCTATCTACAGGGGGCTGTATGGCGCTATATACAGGGGGCTGTATGGCACTATCTTCAGGGAGGGGGCTGCATGACACTATCTGCAGGGAGGCTGTATGGCGTTATCTACAGGGGGCTGCTTGGCATTATCTACAGGGAGGGTGCTGTGTGGGGCTATCTACAGGGAGGGCTGCATGGCACTATCTACAGGGAGGGTGCTGTATGGAATTATCTACAGGGGGCTGTATGGCACTTTCTACAGGGTGGGGGCTGCATGGTGCTATCTACAGGGGGGCTGTATGGCGCTATCTACAGGGGGCTGTATGGCGCTATCTACAGGGGGCTGTGTGGCACTATCTACAGAGAGGGGGCTGCATGGCTCTACCTACAGGGGGGCTGTATGGCTCTATGTACAGGGAGGGTGCTGTATGGTGCTATCTACAGGGGGCTGTATGGTGTTATCTACAGGGGTGGCTGTATGGTCGCTATCTACAGGGGGCTGTATGGCGCTTTCTACAGAGGGGTGTATGGCTCTATCTACAGGGGGACTGTGAGGCGCTATCTACAGGGGGGCTGTATGGCGCTATCTACAGGGGGCTGTTTGGCGCTATCTACAGGGGGCTGTTTGGCGCTATCTACAGGGGGGACTGTATGGCACTATCTACAGGAGGGGCTGTATGGCAGTGTCTACAGGGGGCTGTATGGCGCTATGTACAGGGGGCACTGTGTGGCAGAATCTACAGGGAGGCACTATCTACATGGGGGGATTGTGTGGCACCCAGGGGAGGGGGGGCCCTGTCAAAAGTTTTCTATGAGGCCTAGTCTTTCCTAGTTACGCCCCAGGTCAACACAAAACATAAGTAGTTGTTTGCATGACATTGGGCTATGAGCCAGACGTCCAGCTACAGGTGTTCCATTGACCACACTCCACAGTTCTCAAACGCTTTCATGGTGCACAGCAAGACAACAATAGAGGCTGGAATGGAGGTATATCCTCTTGAGCGATGAGTTCTGCTTTTGTTTCAGACACAATGATAGCCAGAGATTGGTCTGGAGACCACGTGGACAACGCCATAATAATGACTTCACAAGGGAAAGTTACACCGATTCCTACTCCCAGTATTATGGTGTGGGGTGGCATAATGTATGGTAGCCAGACCCTTCTAGTCTTCATTTCAGGTACACTAACAGCTCGGCATTACATTGATTTGGTCGTGGAACCAATGGTACGGCCATTTCTCCAAAAGTGTCCCAGAAGCCGTTTTTTAACAGGACAACGCCAGGCCGCGTGTTGCTTGTGCTACTGTGAGCAGCCTGCATGGCCTAAATGTGCTACCATGGCCTGCAGCGTCTCCAGACTAGTCTCCCATCGGGCACATCTGGGATGCCATTGGTCGGCAATTGCAATGGGAGCTGGCAGCAGTCAATCTTGATGATTTACGTGCCCAAGTGTATTCAGCGTGGCACAACATTTCTCAGGCAGCCATTAATAATCTCATTGATCGTATGCTATCTTCAGGGGGCTGTATGGCGCTATCTTCAGGGGGGCTGTATGGTGCTATCTACAGGGGGCTGTATGGCACTATCTACAGGGGGCTGTATGGCGCTATCTACAGGGGAGGCTGTATGGCGCTATCTACAGGGGGCTGTATGGCGCTATATACAGGGGGCTGTATGGCACTATCTTCAGGGAGGGGGCTGCATGACACTATCTGCAGGGAGGCTGTATGGCGTTATCTACAGGGGGCTGCTTGGCATTATCTACAGGGAGGGTGCTGTGTGGGGCTATCTACAGGGAGGGCTGCATGGCACTATCTACAGGGAGGGTGCTGTATGGAATCATCTACAGGGGGCTGTATGGCACTTTCTACAGGGTGGGGGCTGCATGGTGCTATCTACAGGGGGGGCTGTATGGCGCTATCTACCGGGGGCTGTATGGCGCTATCTACAGGGGGCTGTATGGCACTATCTACAGAGAGGGGGCTGCATGGCTCTACCTACAGGGGGGCTGTATGGCGTTATCTACAGGGGGGCTGTATGGCTCTATGTACAGGGAGGGTGCTGTATGGTGCTATCTACAGGGGGCTGTATGGTGTTATCTACAGGGGTGGCTGTATGGTCGCTATCTACAGGGGGCTGTATGGCGCGTTCTACAGAGGGGTGTATGGCTCTATCTACAGGGGGACTGTGAGGCGCTACCTACAGGTGGGCTGTATGGCGCTATCTACAAGGGGCTGTTTGGCGCTATCTACAGGGGGCTGTTTGGTGCTATCTACAGGGGGGACTGTATGGCACTATCTACAGGAGGGGCTGTATGGCAGTGTCTACAGGGGGCTGTATGGCGCTATCTACAGGGGGCACTGTGTGGCAGAATCTACAGGGAGGCACTATCTACATGGGGGGAATGTGTGGCACCCAGGGGAGGGGGGGGCCCTGTCAAAAGTTTGCTATGAGGCCCAGACTTTCCTAGTTACGCCCCAGGTCGACACAAAACATAAGTAGTTGTTTGCATGACATTGGGCTATGAGCCAGACGTCCAGCTACAGGTGTTCCATTGACCACACTCCACAGTTCTCAAACGCTTTCATGGTGAACAGCAAGACAACAATAGAGGCTGGAATGGAGGTATATCCTCTTGAGCGATGAGTTCTGCTTTTGTTTCAGACACAATGATAGCCAGAGATTGGTCTGGAGACCACGTGGAGAACGCCATAATAATGACTTCACAAGGGAAAGTTACACCGATTCCTACTCCCGGTATTATGGTGTGGGGTGGCATAATGTACGGTAGCCAGACCCTTCTAGTCTTCATTTCAGGTACACTAACAGCTCGGCATTACATTGATTTGGTCGTGGAACCAATGGTACGGCCATTTCTCCAAAAGTGTCCCAGAAGCCGTTTTTTAACAGGACAACGCCAGGCCGCATGTTGCTTGTGCTACTGTGAGCAGCCTGCGTGGCCTAAATGTGCTACCATGGCCTGCAGCGTCTCCAGACTAGTCTCCCATCGGGCACATCTGGGATGCCATTGGTCGGCAATTGCAAAGGGAGCTGGCAGCAGTCAATCTTGATGATTTACGTGCCCAAGTGTATTCAGCGTGGCATAACATTCCTCAGGCAGCCATTAATGATCTCATTGATAGTATGCCAAGGCGTGTAATTGCGTGTATTTCTGCGCGTGGCGCTCCTACTCGATACTGAATAAATCAAGATGTTTTCAATATTTTGTCTCGATTTTTTTTATCATTTGCATATTATTAACATGTCAATCGATCCTGTGATTTCCACAATTCCAAAACTTTTTCTTTTTGGTGTTGTAATTTCAATGTTGAGGAGTGTATAGTAAATAACATTAACTAAACAATCGGTAAATAATGCTATTCAATCATCATATATAGGTCAATCTTCAAATGTTTTATAAATACTAAATGCTATATTTCAATGTGATCCCTTTTCTAAGGTACATAGGGCTAGCACTTACATCAGAGAGTTGTTAGCAGGGTAAGCAGGTGTCCACACATTGAAGCCAACAGTATTAATGCAATGATTTATTATAGTTGGATAATTTTTATATAGGCCAAATGTTTTGCGCTCAGGCACATAATAATGTTTTGCCACAAAATATATATATTTTTTTAGATCACTTACCTGGAATTTTGACTAATAAAAGAAGACATTTTGTTAAAAATGTAAAAAATTTAACATTTTAATAAACACTTTGTTGTAAAATAAGATGTCATAGGATATATATCAGTTGATTAAGACCACTAGTCTTCCATTCTACTTTCTAATATACTTACCCGTGGTAAGGAGACTTCTGCCTTGGTCCCCTTTCTATGAGCTTGCATATTTTGTTTTGGTCAAAATATTAACTGATACTTCATGTTTATCATAGTTATCATTTTTTCAGAATGCAGAATTCACCCCCAACATCCCTGGCCTTGTGTCAGTACTGTGTGCGGTACACTTAAAAGATGGTGGGCAGCCCACCTGATCTAATAATATACACTACCGTTCAAAAGTTTGGGGTCACCCAGACAATTTTGTGTTTTTCCTGAAAACTCACACTTATATTTATCAAATGAGTTGCAAAATGACTAGAAAATATTGTCAAGACATTGACAAGGTTAGAAATAATGATTTCTAGTTCAAATAATAATTTTCTCCTTCAAACTTTGCTTTTGTCAAAGAATGCTCCATTTGCAGCAATTACAGCATTGCAGACCTTTGGCATTCTAGCTGTTAATTTGCTGTGGTAATCGGGAGAAATTTCACCCCATGCTTCTATAAGCCCCTCCCACAAGTTGCATTGGCTTGATGGGCACTTCTTGCGTACCATACGGTCAAGCTGCTCCCACAACAGCTCTATGGGGTTGAGATCGGGTGACTGCGCTGGCCACTCCATTACAGATAGAATATCAGCTGCCTGCTTCTTCCCTAAATAGTTCTTGCATAATTTAGAGGTGTGCTTTGGGTCATTGTCCTGTTGTAGGATGAAATTGGCTCCAATCAAGCGCTATCCACAGGGTATGGCATGGCGTTGCAAAATGGAGTGATAGCCTTCCTTATTCAAAATCCCTTTTACCTTGTACAAATCTCCCACTTTACCAGCACCAAAGCAACCCCAGACCATCACATTACCTCCACCATGCTTGACAGATGGCGTCAGGCACTCTTCCAGCATCTTTTCAGTTGTTCTGCATCTCACAAATGTTCTTTTGTGTGATCCAAATACCTCAAACTTCGATTCGTCTGTCCATAACACTTTTTTCCACTCTTCCTCTGTCCAATGTCTGTGTGCTTTTGCCCATATTAATCTTTTCCTTTTATTAGCCAGTCTCAAATATGGCTTTTTCTTTGCCACTCTGCCCTGAAGGCCAGCATCCCGGAGTCGCCTCTTCACTGTAGACGCTGACACTGGCGTTTTGCGGGTACTATTTAATGAAGCTGACAGTTGAGGACCTGTGAGGCGTCTATTTCTCAAACTAGAGACTCTAATGTACTTGTCTTGTTGCTCAGTTGTGCAGCTGGGCCTCCCACTTCTCTTTCTACTCTGGTTAGAGCCTGTTTGTGCTGTCCTCTGAAGGGGGTAGTACACACCGTTGTAGGAAATCTTCAGATTATTGGCAATTTCTCGCATGGAATAGCCTTCATTTCTAAGAACACGAATAGACTGTCGAGTTTGAAAGCTCTCTTTTTCTAGCAATTTTGAGAGTTTAATCGAACCCACAAATGCAATGCTCCAGATTCTCAACTAGCTCAAAAGAAGGTCAGTTTTATAGCTCCTCTAAACAGCAAAACTGTTTACAGCGGTGCTAACATAATTGCACAAGGGGTTTCAAGTGTTTTCTAATCATCCATTAGCCTTCTAACACAGTTAGCAAACACAATGTACCATTAGAACACTGGAGTGATGGTTGCTGGAAATGGGCCTCTATACACCTAGGTAGATATTGTATTAAAAACCAGACGTTTCCAGCTAGAATAGTCATTTAGCACATTAACAATGTATAGAGTGTATTTCTGATTAATTTAATGTTATCTTCATTGAAAAAAACTGTGCTTTTCTTGCAAAAATAAGGAAATTTTAAGTGACCCTAAACTTTTGAACGGTAGTGTAAGTGTAATCAATATGCTGTAAGCCAGCATGGTGCACTACACGTAATCATGCAACTGGTACCATTCAGAAGCCTCATCTTTGTGTACTTATAATACTAAGCAGCCACCCACCCCCATTGGATGATAGGTGAGTGACTGTTCATCAATATTTTGTACCTGTGCGACCTCCAGCATATAACATTGTGGGTTGTCTGCATCCTTCTGGGAACTGGTATTTTAATCTGCACTTGTATCAGTAAGTTTTGCCTTTTCAATGATAAGAATTTCATGATTAAGAGTTATGCTGGACCGGTAGACTGCAAGTTCACGGAATGAAGCTCCAAAAAGTAAAAAGAGAATGCAATAGTCTCATCGTGATTAAGAACTGTGTTTTTTGAATGCATTATAACCCTGTTGCTAAATGGCTTCTCCCATTCACAGTTGCATGCTTGGTTGGAGCCAGACTATAAAGGGGGTGTTTTGGTGTGCCTCGTGTTCAGAGTATCAAGTTTGATTTGAGAGCAGAGAAAGCCTGTCGGGTGTGAGTGAAGTAACTCTGACAGAGTGGCAGAGAACCATAGGAGGTCTGTGAAGTGGATTGGGTTGTGCCAGCGTTTGTCGCTGAAAATGCAGACCCTGTGTGTGCTGCTGAGTGGTATCGGACCACTTCCAGCATCTTGATCCTAATCAGACTGCTGTATAACTTAGGTCTGTCGGTGAGAGTGGTTTGTGTGGCCCCCGAAGAGGGCCTGTATGTGCATCCTGCAAGTTGTTTCGGGCCTGGTTAATAGCCTAGTCACCCCTGCCTGCAAGTGTGACAAGGACCAGAGAATGTAACCACCAAGGTAAGTACCCAACAGAGGCTGTAACCGCCACGTTAAGTGTCCTTCAGATACTGTAACCACAAGGCTAAGTGCCATACAGAGACTATAACTGCTAGGTTAAGTGCCCTACTGAGACTTTAACCGCCAAGCTAAGAGCCCCTGAGAGATTGTTGCCACCAAGCTGTATGCCAACTCTCTGCTACACTACGTACCACTGTTGTAACCATTATGCATTGTGCCCCTGCTGGAGTAAAAATCTTGTTTCATTTACCTGTATTGTGTCTGCTTCCATTACTGCACCATCCTCGGGTAGGGTCCTGTGTCAGGGTCAAGGGCCGCACTCAGTAAAAACTGACTTTCTTAAAAACTTACACTATATATAGCCTATTTTGTTCTGTCCTCCCTACGTATTTCCTCTTGAGGTATTGCAGGATTCATCAGGGAGAACTGGGACCTGAGCATTGGATTAAAAACAGTATGTGGACAAGTAGGCAGGAAATATGTCAGAAATTACATAGAGCAAACAGTGCTCTGTATAACACACAACCTTGCTGGAGCGATGAACTAAAGCCTTTTTGGTGGCAAGTTGGGATCAGAAGATGGAGTCACTCGTGTTTTATCTTTGGTAGATCCCTTTATGAATATTTATGTAGGGTGCTGTGCATTGTCCGGCGACATATTACAATTATTTATAGATTGTAATGTATTGCTAAGCATTATACAAACAACGTCAGCTCTTTTATCTTTATTTTGGACTGCTAATTTTAATAGAATTTGCAGGTCTAAAGAAAATGACCCATTTCTTCAATAAATAATTACCATAGTAGGCCAGAATGCAAGCGAGTAATGAATGCTAGATCACCAGACTGGAAGGTGTTTCCCTTTTCTTCTTCTAATTATATCAAATGAACATGATTTTGAAGCTTGAAACGCAGACACCAGACCTCAGGACATATGGTAAAAATCCAACAGACAAACCCCAAGAGGTAGAAATAATAAATTGTTTCCTGTGAAAAACAAGTTGACATCTGAAACGATTCTGAAACGCTACTGGTCTTCAACACATGGACACGATACGCCCCATAGGGGAGCATTTTATACAATCGAGCCAAGTGTACAACATATTAAAATTACATGACATTGTGCTGTGTTTCAATTTCATGAAAAAAAAAAAAGTATTTCTGTCTATTTAAATGATTATAACATAACCCAATTAGGAGAAGTGTTAATCTGAACTGGGAGAAGTAGGTTATATAAATCTTCTCTACACTTGCTTATCGCGTAAAATGTCATTATAACAAAAGCATTCATAATTAGACATGTTTTAACAGCACGTTAAAACTGATCCTTGCAGACAGACATAACCACCCTATGGCTCACAGTGGGGCTGTTAGGTCCGCGGAACTGTGTACAGCAAGTGAATAATGATATGTAATTTGTCGCTCAGAAAAATAAGTAATGTGGCATATGCTACTTTTTTTGTAATTACCAAGATAAAAATCTCCGAACCGCCAGAATCACCATGGTAACAGCTAAGGCCAATCCTGTTTTTCATGCCCTGTATCAATACCAATTAGAAGCAGCGAAAGGTTTTAAATGAAACAAGACAACGGAATCCGGCATCTATTTATCCATAATCCTAATCTTGTCAAGCAATGTGCATGTTGCAGGTATAGTTAAACAGAAATCTGTTCGTAAAAGAAATGAAGATAACAGGATTTCTGGGATCTTTACGCGTCAACACAAATAAGTTTGCCGTGGCTCATCGCAGTGATTTCAGCTTGCAGCTGCGTCAATGTATAATGTTTGACAGCCAAGCTTCTTAAATCTGGTACAGATTGTTAGCCTGGGAGGATTACACATCTCAGACCTGGCACAGAATGAATAAATATGCTTTTTTACACCTCCTTATTTTTCCTTTTACTGGCACTTGCTAGGTTGCTGCTGATGCCAGTGGCAGCGGTATGTAGTTGAAATAGCTGTGATTCATTAAAGCTATCAGATTTGTGAAGAAAATGCCCCTAATTCATGTTGATCTATAACATTTGTTGTTATATACTTTATTCCTCAATGACATGGCCCTGTGCATGATGGTTGGGTTCTTCCGTTTTTATTCTGCTCTACAATTATACTGACCTTGTGCTTGATGGGTATTATGTCTTCAAAGCCTCCTGTAGGGCTGCAGCAGTGAGAAGCCTAAAACATTACCACACAGGCTTCATATGAGGGTATGTTCACATGCTTAGCAAAAAATGTCTGAAAATACAGAGCAGTTTTCAAGGGAAAACAGCTCCTGATTTTCAGACGTTTTTTTTAAGCAACTCGCGGTTTTCGAAGGTGTTTATACGGCCGTTTTTGGAGCTGTTTTTCTATAGAGTCAATGAAAAATGGCTCCAAACAACGGCTCAAGAAGTGACATGCACTTCTTTTTCGTGGGCGTTATTTTACGTGGCCATTTTTCAAAACAGCCGCGTAAAAAAATGCCCCGTCGGAACAGAGCGCAGTTTTTCCCATTGAAATCAATGGGCAGATGTTTGGAGGCGTTCCGCTTCCAATTTTTCGGCCGTTTGCGGCCCGAAAAATGGCCGAAAATAAGCCATATGAACATACCCTAAACAAGGCAGGAACATTCCTATAGTCAACGTGTGGTTTTGTTCAGACAGCACCAGTTTTCTCAGGTGCTCGAAATAGGGTCCCGACCGAAACGTTGCACATGTAGCCACTGGCATATACTGAAAAAAGAAATACATTTACGTTAAATACTACGAATGTGCGCCAAATACAATTCTTTATTCCTATCGTCAAGTTCAGATCATTGCAGCCAGATATTATAATAATCTTTCAACTATCTATTCAGACCGGAGAAAATTTTGTAAAGAATGAAGGCACAGCATGAACAATAGGGAAATCATCTCTACCATCGCATCTATGTGTGTCCACCTATCTGTAGGCATTTATGGCATTGAAAGAAGATGAGACTTGGGAAATCTAAAGGTGGCTCTATAAAAACATTTGTCCACATCGATATCAGTTTGTCTATGATAATCGGTCTGACTGATGGATATCTTTCATACTAGTTCTTAACCCCTTAATGACACAGCCAATTTTAGTTTCTTCATTTTAGTTTTTTTCCTCCCCACCTTCCAAAAGCATAACTTGTTTATTTCTTCGTCAACTGAGTCATATGAGGGCATGTTTTTTGCGGACAAGTTGTAGTTTAACAAATTTATGGTACCTCATAATGTACTGGAAGCTGAAAAAAAATTATTTGTGGGGTGAAATGGGCAACAAATAGCGAAACCACCATTTTTTGGGGGGTTGTGTTTTTACGGCGTCTATTAGGCGGTAAAAACGACATATTCACCTTATTCTACAGGTTAATACGATTACAGCGATGCCAAATTTTTATGTTTTGTTTTATGTTTTGCCACTTTCATAAACAATAAAACTATTTGGTAAAAAAAAAGATGTTTTGTGTCACCATAATCTGAGAGCCATAACCTTTTTATTTTTTAGCAATTTAGCGGTGTGAGCTATAGTTTTCACCAATACCATTTGGGGTGCGTGCGACTTTTTGATCACTTTTTATTAAATTTTTTTGGAGAGCTAAGGTGACCAAAAAACAGCAATTTGCATATTAGATAGATAGATAGATAGATAATTATTTTTTTGGAACGTTAAAAAAACTGTTTTGTACTTTTTTTATTATTCCCCCCCAGGGGACTTAAACCAGCAATCGGTTCAAGTCCCCTAGGGTGATCGCTTACATGATATATACTGCAATACTAATGTAATGCAGTATATCATGATACTGACAATCTCCATTGAAGCCCTGCCAAAAGAGTACAAAGATGGCAAATCTGGGGGCCTTCATTAGGCCGCCATACGGCCATGACAATCTTAGTCACCCCCTGATCGTGTTGTGGGGGGGCGATGGTGTGTTGGAGGGAAGCACCCTCCTGATTCTAGCTATTTAAATGCCGCGGTTGCGATTCACCGCGGCATTTAAGGTGTTAAACAGGCAGAATCAAAGTGATCTTTGATTCCACCCGTTGCAGTGAGGTGTGGGCTGTATAACCCAGCCGTCACCCGCTGAGTATGGACATCGCTCAGCCCGTAAGCCCACTCCATACTTCCCTTAATGACTGTCACGTACTAGTACAGTGATGTCAGAGGCTCCTCCAAGAGAGGAATCCCTGGCCAGAGCGACGCGCGCGCTTTGGCAGTCCCTTCTGCCCATCAGTAAAAGTGTCCCCAGCCCATCCCTGCATACCCTGGACTATTAAAGTAAGTCTGCCCTCTATCCCAGTGCCTGAGCAACATTGTACTAACCTAGTGTTATTCTGCGAAGGTTCTGTATCTTGTGTCTGTTACCAGTCGGTATCCTGTACCCTGTATCCCGTGTCCGTTACCTGTCGGTATCCTGTGTCCTGTATCCTGTGTCCACTACCAGTAATCCGGCACCAGCCTGCTTTCAGTAATCTGGCACCAGCCTGCTTCCAGTAATCCGGCACCAGCTGGTACCCAGTATCTGTTATCTGCCTGTATCCAGCTGCCACCAAGGTACCATTTACCTGTGCCTGCCTAACACCTGTCTGGCCAGCAGCTACTCCGTTCTGGCGGTGTAGCCTAGTGGATCCACAACCCCGTTGGACGTAACAGGTAGGAAATTTCAAATTCCGTACAGATTTACATGTACAACGAGTTTTGCAGTCTATATAATTACATGTCCTTGTGGCCTTATCTATGTAGGAGAAACTACTATGGAGATAAGGGCTAGTATCAATAAGCATAAGAGCACGATTCTGAAAAAAACTGATAGATCTTCCAGTAGCCAAACACTTCATAGATATGAAACATTTAGTCAGTTAAGTGCATTTCAGGGTAATCGATCATGTACCCCTGTTACGCAGAGGATGTGGCCGACAAGTTCATCTAAGGAAGAGCGAATTAAGGTGTATTTTTTCTTGACAACCTCCAACCTAGATGCCTTAATATAGAATACAATTTGAATGCTTTTATATGAAATTCTCTAATGTAGTCCATTGTAGGTTATGCTCATTGACCTCTGTGTACTTTGTTTTAAATATTGTCTTTTTCTGTTTTTTCTAGACACTATGGCGATGACACTATAGATACTTTCTGTGGATGCAGGGACAACACCATCATTCAACATGGGACTAGATATCGCAAGAATACTGTTCAATATGTAAACAGATGAACTAGTTGGGGCTAATGTTATTTGATGGTGGGGTGATGTTTTATTGGTTAAGGTTAGGAGATAGAGTTAGATTTGACCAATGGATATACTTGTCTACATAGTGCTTGGAAAAAAACTGAGAAAAAGAGACGGGTTTCTTTGCCGTGGTCATTCAGAATCAAGAACCTGGAAAAAATGCTCCTCGTGTCGGGCGCTCTTGTGTAGCTGGTTCAGTGATTATAACGGAACCATCAGATGAGACGTAAAACAATTTATCTGAGAACTTGCTAAAAAAAAAAAAATAATTGCTGCTGCAACTCGTTTCAACCTCATACTGAGGACTTCAGACCTCAGTACGAGGTTGAAACGCGTTGCAGCAGCAATTTTTATTGTTTTTTAGCAAGTTCTCAAATAAATTGTTTTAAATCTCATCTGATGGTTCCTGTAATGATGGGGGTAGGGAAACAGACACGTGAGCCCTAATCTACCCGCCACTCAGTCCCTGCCTACTTGCAACGACCCGCCCTAGGCGACGGGGTACAACTGGGCGACGGTCCCTGCGCTCAATAAGTGCAAGACAGACAAACAGACAAGGGTACACAGAAGCAAAGGGAAATGGGGCAGTTGCCCACGGCAACACCGTGAACAACAAGAGTGGTGAACGAGCCGAGTCAAACCAGGAGTGTACGAGGTACAAAACGCAGAGCAGGAGAGTAGTGAACAAGCCGAGTCAAACCAGGAGTGTACGAGGTACCAAACACAGAGCAGGAGAGTAGTCAGTAAGCCAGTGTCATATGAAGCAGGGTCAAATAGTACAGAAGCTGCAGCAGGGCTAGGAAACCAAACAGAAGAATCACAAGCAAGGAGGAACAGGAAAGGCAGGTATAAATAGGCAGAGGGCGGGAGCTAGCTCCATCTGGCCAGGCTGTGATAGGCTCTCCCACTCCTAAGCCTGCCATCCTGAGTGGTGGAAGATGGAGTCAGTCTCACAGACATAGAAGCAGGTGCAGACTGATTACCTATGCGCGTATACACAGAAGCTGTGCCTGGCAGATCCTTAACAGTTCCGTTGTAATCACTGAAGCAGCTACACAAGAGCACCCAACACGAGGAACATTTTTTCCAGGTTCTTGAATTTGTCTACATAGTGTTGATCTAGACCAGAGGTCAACAACCTTTGGCACTTCAGTTGTTGTGAAACTACAATTCCTAGAATGCACTGACAGCCAAAGGATTTATTATTCCAACCAGGGTATGCTGGGAATTGGAGTTTTAAAACAACTGAAGTGCCAAAGGTTGTCAGCTGGAGGTCAGCTGGAGTGCCGAAGGTTGCTGACCGCTGAGCTAGACTATCATAGGGATAATTGTGACCATCTTTATCCCAATATCCATGCATAACTGTGTTGTGAAAGTTTCATATCCAATTTATCTGTGTATCCATGGGTTACTATACCTTTGGTTTGGGAACTTCACAAAATATGCATAATGTTACCATTTATTGGTTCTAATAAAACGTATAGGCATGCTACATTGTGGAATTTTTCTTTTGGTCAGGATTGCTGATGTAAGTATGAGGTCCCTAAAGACTGATGTGGGAGGTCTCCTGATATAGGAGTTCCTTCACGCACAATTATTTTGGAAACCTATGATTCTTTGAGGGAGGTCTCTGTGTACATGTGTGGGCAGCAGCGAATGGCTGCTCATGTCATACAACGCCTTTGAATCGGAGGACACATTGTTGTTTATATAATGACGTGTTTCCTCCTGTCTCATTGATTGACACCCATAATTATTGAGTTGCAATCCCTGGCCCGATATGAGTATTTTTTTCTCCAGAATGAGTTGGTGTATGCATGACATTGCTGTGGACTAAGGCCTCATGCACACGGCCATGCTTGTAATCACGACCCGTGATTGCGGGCACGGCTGGCCGCCAACACCCACGGGCTGCATTTTCGTGCCATGCTCCCATACAAAATATGGGAGAACGGCCCGCAAAAAACTACAAGTAGGACATGTTCCAGAATTCTCGGCATGGTTCTATGGAACGTACACCCTTTCGTAGCGATACGTAAAGGGATCCGCGGCCAATAGAACCGGGCTGGTCCATAATTGCGGACTGTATTATGGTCCGCAATTACAGAGTTTTTTACAGTCATGTGCATGGGGCCTAACCTCTGGTTTAACAGGGATGCTGATTTGAGATATAGGATTCTATTATTAATTTGTAGTGCTTATACTCTATGTATGGTCTGCCTCTCCCCTTTACAGATATTATTTTTAACTGTTTGGGGTGTTGTTGAGAAACTAAATGTGGGTGATGTTAGATCCTTAATTGATGGTCGCTTGCTCGATGGTTGTTAATGTTCCCACAATAAGACTATATTTCACCTATGAGACATTTACAATGTCCCCATAGTAACGGAAATAGTTTTGTACAATTGGAGTGTAGTTTGTAGCTCTGCTCCTATGAGGGTTATTGCTAATAGAGTCTCCTATTGGCTGAATCATGTTGACCCAATGCGCATTTGCCTGAGACACTTGTCGCATGCGCAATCTTGCCGCTGTGCGAAGCGGCGCATGCGCAGTGGCAAATGTAGCAAGTGCGAGCAAGCACACTGAGTAATGGCAGATGTCAATACAGGTGTACTAGTGCCAGTGTGGTTCTGTCCTGGCTTCCTATGAAGACGTCCATGTAAGTTTTTATGACAATAATGTTGAATATATTTATTTATATTGTTGATGTATCTTGATTTATATATTTGATACACGTCTGGGATGGGGAGGGGCAAAACATTGTTCACATTGATTGGCTAGTTGTATATTTATGGCCCTATATATGCTTGCACTATTTAATATTTTTGTATGCTTGAAAAAGACTTTTGTGAGTCGAAACGTCGGTGTTATTGGGATGTGTTAATAAACACCAAAATTTCTTTGCCAACGGATGCTGTCATCAAGTTTTTGAAGTATGTGGAGGCAGAGGCGTAGCTAGGCTCTCCAGCACCCGGGGCAAAGATTCAGATTGGCGCCCCCCCCCCCCCCAACTTATTTCCCGACATCTCCTTCCCCCTCGCCATGTTTTCTTTCCCTACCAATCAATGAGATGTAATTTTTTGTTCACAATTTTTTTAATATAACTTGAGTATAAAAGCATTTCTACATTTTACAAGTTCTATAATGTAATTAACATAAAAATAAATTAAAAGAAAATAAATTAGAGGCCACACACAGCCCCCTGTAGATAGCGCCACACAGCCCCCCTCTTGTAGATAGTGCCACACACAGCCCCTTGTAGATAGTGCCACACACAGCCCCCAGTAAATAGTGCCACACACAGCCCCCCTTGTAGATAGTGCCACATTACAAACAGATAGTGCCCATTTACAAAGGGGCAGCGTCCTGCTGCCTCTTTGTAAATAGCGCCACACTCCCCCCCCCCTTTTAAATAGTGCCACACTGTGAACAGACCGGTGAGCGGTAGCCTACCGATACCACTCTCCGCTCTGCCTGGTGTGACTTACCGGAGGAGCCGAGGAGGTCATTCGGCGCAGGCAGCGGCGGAGTTCCTTCTGACTAGGGTTGGTGACAGCCAGGGCCGGCCTTCGCTTGGATGGCGCCCTGTGCGGGACTCTCTATTGCCGCCCCCTACACAAACAAAAAATTAACCACATATATAGACACGCTGAAACATATATACTGTACACACATAAAGATAGATATTTAGACATACAGGCAACTATACATACACACATTCTGGAATATATACAAACAGGTAAATATATAGACGTACAGACACATATACGCACACCGGCAGATAAATACACAGACAGGAACATATGCAAATACATAAAAGGCACAAATATACAAGCACAAAGACACATTCACAAACAGACCCATATATACGCACACAGGCACATATGTACACAGCACAGATAATGTAGTAGATGTTACCTGCAGTCCTATGTAACAACACAGATAACACAGTGGTAACTCTCTAAATACAGATAGTAGTGTTACCTGCAGTCCTATGTAACAACACAGATAAAACAGTGATAACTCTCTGAGTACAGATAATGTAGTAGCTGTTGCCTGCAGTCCTATGTAACACCACAGATAACACATTGTAGCAGAGCTGAGATTGTAATTTAGCACTATGTGTTATCTGTGGTGTTACATAGGACTGCAGGCAACAGCTACTACATTATCTGTACTCAGAGAGTTATCACTGTGCTATCTGTGGTGTTACATAGGACTGCAGGCAACAGCTACTACATTATCTGTAATCAGAGTTATCACTGTGTTATCTGTGGTGTTACATAGGACTGCAGGTAACACTACTACATTATCTGTACTCAGAGAGATATGAGTGTGTTATCTGTGGTGTTACACAGGACTGCAGGTAACAGCTACTATATTATCTGTACTGTGTAGCAGAGCTGAGATTGTAATTTAGCACACAGTACAGATAATGTAGTAGATGTTCCCTGCAGTCCTATGTAACATCACAGATAACAGTCATATCTCTCTGAGTACAGATAATGTAGTAGATGTAAGAGACAAACACATGCAGAGAGAGACACAGACAGACAGAGACACACACACACTGTAACATATACACATACAAACACAGAGACACACATTACACACAGACACTCGCCATGTCTCCTTGCTGACAGGTCAGGACGGACTGTGTGTGGGCGGAGCTTCCTCTCTGCTTCTCGGCAGAGCACAGAGCACAGGCAGATGCTGGAAGGCTGCAGCACAGGAGTGGACCTGTCCCCTGACCTGAGTTCATCTGACCTCATGTCACTGACGTGAGGTCAGGTGACTGGACTGGTCCACTCCCTGGCCGTCACAGACCCCAGTCAGAACGCCGTAATGTCCTGGCTCTTCCTAAGCTGTTGCAGGTGTCCCACATACGGGGCGCCTGTCAGCAGCGATCAGCTGCTCTTCGGCGCCCCCCTATCAGTATCCTCCAGGCTGCGCCTGGGGCACATGCCCCGCCTGCCCCCCCCCTAGCTACACCCCTGTGTGGAGGTCTGAAACAGGATTTTTGGACATTTGAATTTTGCATCCGGCCTTTTGTGGAATTTTTTCTGGTGAGGGCTGTGGACACTTTTTTAATTTTTACAATTCTTGTTATTAAACTTTTTTTAAATACCGGATACAGGAATAAAAAGGGGGAAAAAAATAAATGAAAACAAATAAAAGTAGAAGAATGGGGGGGGGGGGGGGAAATACCCAGAAGCAAAGCATGGTTACAAGAGATTACAGGTTTTATATAATACACAGCAGTCAATTCGAATATCTTGTGCTGTGGAAACTTTTTGAATTTTACTCCATATGTATATGGACGTCATAGAGACAGATCCCCCACTCCAGATTCCCATCTATTTGCCTGCTAAGAAGGAGCTACTCCTGCGCTGGCAAACTTGGACAAGCCAAAAACAAAAAAGCGCTAGGTTGTAGTCAGGGGCGTAACTAGGAAAGACTGTGCCCCATAGCAAACTTTTGACTGGGCCCCTCTCCCCTACTGTGCCACACACAGCTGCCCTTGTAGATAGTACCTTCCCCCCTGTAGATTGTGCCATACAGCCCCCCTGTAGAGAGTGCTATACAGCAACCCATGTAGACAGTGCTATACAGCCCCCCTTTAGATAGATCCATACAGCCCCCCTGTAGATAGGGACATACAGCTCCCCCTGTAAATAGAGCCATATAGCAACCCCCCACCTGTAGATCGCGCCATATAGCGATCCCCCTCCTGTAGATAGTGGCATACAGCCCTCCTGTAGATAGTGCCATACACCCCCTGTAGATAGCGCCATCCATACAGCCCCCCCTGTAGATAGCACCATACGCCCCCTATAGATAGCGCCATACAGCTCCCCCTGTATATAGTGCCATATATATATAATGCCCTGTATATAGTGCCATAGAACCCCCCTGTACATAGCGCCATACAGCTCACCCTCCTGTAGATAGCACCATATAGCGACCCCCGTCCTGTAGATTGCGCCATATAGCTACCACCCTCCTGTAGACCCCTAAACAAATTTTAAAAAAATCAATGCCGTCGAGATCCTAGTGTAGGCGGCGTGATCCAGTTACGTCATCACACCGGCGTGCGCAGGGATCCCGTCCCTGATAGGCTTCAGACCGTACAGGGCCTGTAGCCTAGTAAATGGCAGAGTAAATAGTATCTGCATCCCAAGGATGCAGATATTATTGAATGTGGCATTGCTACCGCTGTAACAGCCATGGCGGCTGCTAGCGGCACCACCGGGCATAGGGGGCCATGGCAGGGGGGCAGCATGTGCCCTCTCATGATGTGGGCACCGTAACAGCCACTATGGCTTCTACAGTGGTAGTTACGCCACTGGCTGTAGTATCGTTGACCAATTGCCTAGAGTTTAGAACAGAAGTTTTTCTTTATCATATAGTGATCTGACAATTAGAGATGTATCATTGCATTACTAGACCATTCTGGTCTACTCTCCCAAATTGTTTGGGATTCTCCGGAAATGGGACAGATCTCCTGGACTCCAAACAGAACAGGCAACCCTGCCACAAAAAGCTGCACTGGTGAGAGCTAGCTGCATGTGTATTTATAATGCTCCAATTTACTTCAATAATAGCTGCATATACAGGTCCTGAATTAGAATATCATCAAAAAGTTAATTTATTTCAGTAAGTCAATTAAAACAGTGAAGATGCATTGCACACAGAGAGAACTACAGTGAAGGAAATAAGTATTTGATCCCTTGCTGATTTTGTAAGTTTGCCCACTGTCAAAGACATGAACAGTCTAGAATTTTTAGGCTAGGTTAATTTTACCAGTGAGAGATAGATTATATAAAAAAAAATTAAAAAAATCACATTGTCAAAATTATATATATTTATTTGCATTTTGCACAGAGAAATAAGTATTTGATCCCTTTGGCAAACAAGACTTAATACTTGGTGGCAAAACCCTTGTTGGCAAGCACAGCAGTCAGACCTTTTTTGTAGTTGATGATGAGGTTTGCACACAAGTTAGATGGAATTTTGGCCCACTCCTCTTTGCAGATCATCTGTAAATCATTAAGATTTCGAGGCTGTCGCTTGGCAACTCGGATCTTCAGCTCCCTCCATAAGTTTTCGATGGGATTAAGGTCTGGAGACTGGCTAGGCCACTCCATGACCTTAATGTGCTTCTTTTTGAGCCACTCCTTTGTTGCCTTGGCTGTATGTTTTGGGTCATTGTCGTGCTGGAAGACCCAGCCACGAGCCATTTTTAATGTCCTGGTGGAGGGAAGGAGGTTGTCACTCAGGATTTGACGGTACATGGCTCCATCCATTCTCCCATTGATGCGGTGAAGTAGTCCTGTGCCCTTAGTAGAGAAACACCCCCAAAACATAATGTTTCCACCTCCATGCTTGACAGTGGGGACGGTGTTCTTTGGGTCATAGGCAGCATTTCTCTTCCTCCAAACACGGCGAGTTGAGTTAATGCCAAAGAGCTCAATTTTAGTCTCATCTGACCACAGCACCTTCTCCCAATCACTCTCAGAATCATCCAGATGTTCATTTGCAAACTTCAGACGGGCCTGTACATGTGCCTTCTTGAGCAGGGGGACCTTGCGGGCACTGCAGGATTTTAATCCATTACGGCGTAATGTGTTACCAATGGTTTTCTTGGTGACTGTGGTCCCAGCTGCCTTGAGATCATTAACAAGTTCCTCCCGTGTAGTTTTCGGCTGAGCTCTCACCTTCTTCAGCATCAAGGATACCCCACGAGGTGAGATTTTGCATGGAGCCCCAGATGGTCTCCTTCTCACCCAGCGTCTTACTTATGGTTTTGTAGCCCATTCCAGCCTTGTGCAGGTCTATGATCTTGTCCCTGACATCCTTAGAAAGCTCTTTGGTCTTGCCCATGTTGTAGAGGTTAGAGTCAGACTGATTCATAGAGTCTGTGGACAGGAGTCTTTTATACAGGTGACCATGTAAGACAGCTGTCTGTAATGCAGGCACCAAGTTGATTTGGAGCGTGTAACTGGTCTGGAGGAGGCTGAACTCTTAATCGTTGGTAGGGGATCAAATACTTATTTCTCTGTGCACAATGCAAATAAATATATATAATTTTGACAATGTGATTTTCTTTTTTTTTTTATATATATATAATCTATCTCTCACTGGTAAAATTAACCTAGCCTAAAAATTCTAGACTGTTCATGTCTTTGACAGTGGGCAAACTTACAAATTCAGCAAGGGATCAAATACTTATTTCCTTCACTGTATTTCCAGCATTTTTTTTCTTTTAATGTTGATGATTAAGGCTAACAGCTCATGAAAACACCAAATTTTGTCTCTCAGAAAATTTGAATATTGGGTAAAAGTTCAAGATTGTAGACTCATAGTGTCACACTCTAATCAGCTAATCAACACAAAACACCTGCAATGGTTTCCTAAGCCTTTAAATGGTCCAACAGTCTGGTTCAGTAGGCTACACAGTCATGGGGAAGATGCTGACTTGACAGTTGTCCAGAAGACCATCATAGACACCCTCCACAAGGAGGGTAAGCAACAAAAGGACATTGCTAAAGAAGCTGGCTGTTTAGAGTGCTGTATCCAAGCATATTAGTGGAAAGTTGAGAGGAATGAAAAAGTGTGGTAGAAAAAGGTGCACAAGCAACAGGGATAACCGCAGCCTTGAAAGGATTGTCAAGAAAAGGCCATCTGACGTGAAGCTGGAGTGCTTCAAGTGCTTCAAGTGCCACCACACACAGACATATCCAGGACATGGGCTAAAACTGTTGCATTCCTTGTGTCAAGCCACTCAAGACCCAGAGACAACGTCAGAAGCATCTTACCTGGGCTAAGGAGAAAAAGGACTGGTCTGTTGCTCAGTGGTCCAAAATCCTGTTTTCAGATGAAAGTAAATTTAGCATTTCATTTGGAAATCAAGGTCCCAGAGTCTGGTGGCAGAGTGGAGAGGCACACAATCCAAGTTGCTTGCGGTCCAGTGTGACGTTTCCACAGTCAGTGATGGTTTGGGGAGCCATGTCATCTGCTGGTGTTGGTCGACTGTGTTATATCAAGTCCAGAGTCAACGCAGCCATCTAGCAGGAAATTTTAGAGCCCTTCATGCTTCCCTCTGCTGACAAGCTTTATGGAGATGCTGATTTCATTTTCCAGCAGGACTTGACACCTGCCCACACTGCCAAGAGTACCAATACCTGCTTTAATAGCCACATTATCACTAGAGATGAGCGAACCGGGACAACCGAACCCGGTTTCGGTCCGAACTTCCGGAAAAGTTTGGTTCACAGCGAATCCGAACTTCACCGGGTTCGGCCGAACCCGTTTTGACCGAACCCGGTCAAAAATATTATACAAATCGGCAGCCACTTGTCTCTATCAATCACTGATAGAGAAAAGAGGCTGCTGATTAAAAATAAAATAAAAAGCATTTCATACGTACCTGGTCGTTGTCTTGCGGACGAGTCCCTCTTCTTCCTCCAGTCCGACCTTCTTTTCTGACGCGGCAGCCAGTGATTGGCTGCAGAGGCCTCTGCAGCCTGTGATTGGCTGCAGAGGCCTCTGCAGCCCGTGATTGGCTGCAGAGGCCTCTGCAGCCCGTGATTGGCTGCAGCGCTCACATGGGCTGCATCGTCATCAAGGAATGTCGGGCCGGATGTCGCGAGGGACGCGTCACCAAGGCAACGGCCAGGAGACCGGACTGGAGGAAGCAGGGAGTTCCCGGTAAGTGTGAACGTCTTTTTTTTTACAGGTTACTCTATATTGTGATCGGTAGTCACTGTCCAGGGTGCTGAAACAGTTACTGCCGATCAGTTAACTCTTTCAGCACCCTGAAGAGTGACTATTTACTGACGTCGCCTAGCAACGCTGCCGTAATGACGGGTGCACACATGTAGCCACCCGTCATTACGGGGCCTCATGCACACGACCGTAAAAACACCCGTTATTAAGGGTCGTAATTACGACCCGAAATAGCGGGCCCATAGACTTCTGTTAGCCACGGGTACCTTCCCGTTTTCTCACGGGAAGGTGCCCGTGCCGTTAAAAAGATATAAAAAGATATTTTTATTTTACGGGTCGTGCTCGTAATTACGACTCGTAATTACGAGCACGGCCGGCCACGGGCAGCCGGCCGCTTTTACGAGCCGCGCTGTCATTATAAGGGTATGTTCACACGACAGCGTCCGTTACGGCTGAAATTACGGGGATGTTTCCGCCTGAAAACATCCCCGTAATTTCAGCCGTTACGGCATATGCAGGCGCTTGAACGCCGCGTCCATTACGGACGTAATTGGCGCTGCTATTCATTGGAGTCAATGAATAACGGCTCCAATTACGGCCAAAGAAGTGACAGGTCACTTCTTTGACGCGGGCGTCTATTTACGCGCCGTCATTTGACAGCGGCGCGTAAATTACGCCTCGTGTGAACAGACAAACGTCTGCCCATTGCTTTCAATGGGCAGATGTTTGTCAGCGCTATCGAGGCGCTATTTTTAGACGTAATTCGGGGCAAAAACGCCCGAATTACGTCCGTAATTAGTGCGTGTGAACATATGCTGTGTTCACACGCACTAATTACGGATGTAATTCGGGATTTTTTGCCCCGAATTACGCCCGAAAATAGCGCCTCGATAGCGCTGACAAACATCTGCCCATTGAAAGCAATGGGCAGACGTTTATCTGTTCACACGAGGCGTAATTTACGTGCCGCTGTCAAATGACGGCGCGTAAATAGACACCTGCGTCAAAGAAGTGACCTGTCACTTCTTTGGCCGTAATTGGAGCCGTTATTCATTGACTCCAATGAATAGCAGCGCCAATTACGTCCGTAATGGACGCGGCGTTCAAGCGCCTGCACATGCCGTTACGGCTGAAATTACGGGGATGTTTTCAGGCGGAAACATCCCCGTAATTTCAGCCGTTACGGACGCTGTCGTGTGAACATACCCTAAATTTTATAGCAGCACGGCCCGTAAAATAGAAAAATAGAACATGTTCTATTTTTTTAACGGCACGGGCACCTTCCCGTGAGAAAACGGGAAGGTACCCATGGGTAACAGAAGTCTATGAGCCCGTTATTGCGGGTCGTAATTACGACCGGCAATAACGGGTGTTTTTACGGTCGTGTGCATAATGGGAGCACGGCTTGGAAAAACGACCGACTGCCTGTGGCCGGCCGTGCTCCTCTCCTGAAATACTCTGTGCTGCCTTAAACTTTGTGGACAGGTCAGGATCCTGTTTCTTTTAAATGCTGCTAGGGAACCCGCTCGATCCACTATATAAGGCTGCGCTACAGTGCAGCATTTAAAAGAAACAGGATCCTGACCTGTCCACAGAGTTTAAGGCAGCACAGAGTATTTCAGGAGATGAGCGTGCAGATTCAGTGCTGCTGTGAACTCTGCTCTTACCATTACGTAGCTCTCAGTCTGTTACCTCTCCTCCACTACTGTCCTCAATAACACCTTCATGATTGGCAAGTCACCACGTAACGGTAAGAGCAGAGTTCACAGCAGCACAGAGTATTTCAGGAGATGAGCGTGCGGATCTTTTGCGCAGTGGTGACTTGCCAATCATGTGAAGGTGTTCTTGAGGACAGGAGTGGAGGAGAGGTAACAGACTGAGAGCTACGTAATGGTAAGAGCAGAGTTCACAGCAGCACAGAATATTTCAGGAGAGGAGCGTGCAGATTCTGTGCTGTTGTGAACTTTGCTCTTACCATTACGTAGCTCAGTCTGTTACCTATCCTCCACTCCTGTCCTCAATAACACCTTCACATGATTGGCAAGTCACCACCCCGCACAAGATCCGCACGCTCATCTCCTGAAATACTCTGTGCTGCTGTGAACTCTGCTCTTACCATTACGTGGTGACTTGCCAATCATGTGAAGGTGTTCTTGAGGACAGGAGTGGAGGAGAGGTAACAGACTGAGAGCTACGTAATGGTAAGAGCAGAGTTCACAGCAGCACTGAATCTGCACGCTCATCTCCTGAAATACTCTGTGCTGCCTTAAACTCTATGGACAGGTCAGGATCCTGTTTCTTTTAAATGCTGCACTATAGCGCAGCCTTATATAGTGGATCGAGCGGGTTCCCCAGCAGCATTTAAAAGAAACAGTGTGTGTGTTTGGGTATGTGTCTTTGTCTGTTTTTGTTTTTATATGTGTGTTTGTGTATATATGGGTGTGTTTGTGTATATATGGGTGTGTATATATGGGTGTATGTGTATATGTTTGTGTGTAGATGTTTGTGTGTGTGTTTTTGTATATGTGTGTGTGTGTTTGTGTATATATGGGTGTGTTTGTGTATATATATGGGTGTATTTGTATATATGTTTGTGTGTAGATGTTTGTGTGTGTGTGTGTTTTTGTATATGTGTGTGTTTGTGTATATGGGTGTGTGTTTATGTGTGTGTGTTGTGTATATATGGGTGTGTTTGTTTATATGTGTGTATATGTGTGTTTGTGTATATGTGTGTGTTTGTGTATGGTTGTTTGTGTGTGTGTGTGCGTGTATATATGTGTGTAGGTGAGTAGAAGTATTGTTATTGTTCACATTGATAACTGTTTTTTTATGTTGTTGCAGATTTTGATGTACCGATTGGACTACATCTTCGATTCGTTGGACTACTGCGTAGATCTAAGTTTTTTCAAATTTTAATAAAATGGTTAACGAGGGTTTTGTTGGGGATTTCTTATTTCAATAAAAAAGAATTGTCTTTGTGTTTTTTTTTTAAACTTTATTAGTGCCTAGATAATGGCAGTTGGCTGATTGACAGCGTCCATTATTAAGGCGGTACTTAGTGTTAGCCGGTGCAGAGGCTAGCACTAACCACCCATTATTACCCCGGTACCCACCACCACCAGGGGTGCCGGGAAGAGCTTGGTACGATCCAGTACACGACCATCTGTTGTGATGGTCGGGTACTGGGGCGGCCGCAGGCTGGTATTATGAGGCTGGGAAGGGCCAAAAACAGTGGACCTTCCCACCCTTGTAATGCTAGGCTGCTGCTGCTGTGTTGTATCGGGCTGGTTATAAAAATGGGGGGGACCCCACGTCGTTTTTTTTTTTAAATTTAACAATAGACGTTGGGTCCCCCACATTTTTAATAACCAGCCATATACAAGGCCGCAGCTTTCTGGCATTACATGGGTGGGAAGGGCCACTGGTTTTGTCCATTCCCAGGCTAATAACACTGTGTTGTATGTGGCTGGTTATGATAAATTGGGTGGAACCCCATGTCTTTTTAAAAAAAAATAATAATAATTAAAAAAAATGACGTGGGGTCCCCCCCACTTTTATAACCAGCCAGATACAACACAGCAGCAGCAGCCTAGCATTACAAGGGTGGGAAGGTCCACTGTTTTTGGCCCTTCCCAGCCTCATAATACCAGCCTGCGGCCGCCCCAGAGCCCGACCATCACAACAAATTGTCGGGTACTGGATCGTACCTGGCTCTTCCCGGCACCCCTGGTGGTGGTGGGTACCGGGGTAATAATGGTGGTTAGTGTTAGCCTCTGCACCGGCTAACACTAAGCCTCGCCTTAGTAATGGATGTTGTCTCTCAGACAGCGGCCATTACTAAAGTGGTAGTAATAAAATTTGAAAAGAAAAAGACAAAGTTATAGATAAAATATTTTATTGAAATAAAGCACCCCCAACACAACCCTCATTAACCATTTTATTGTAGAAAAAAAAAAACGTCATCGAAGTAGTCCTCGAAACCGACGTAGTCCAAACACCAAACCTGTAAAAAAAAATAAAAAATGAAATAAAACATGTCGTAGGCTTAGATTCAGTTTAATGTGTGATACTGACTGTTATACCATGTATAGAAGCCTGCCGTGAAGTTGACTTAGATACAGGGCGCCAGCAGACAGTATCATACATGGCCATACATACATATATACAAACATACATACAAGCATGCACATATATACATGCAAATATACATACATGCAAACATACACACATATATACATGAAAACTATCATACATAAATGCATACACACACACATGAAAACATACATACATACAAACAAACATGCAAAGATACATACATACATATATACAAGCATGCACAAATATACATGCAAACATAAATACATGCAAACATAATTACATACATGCACATATATATAAACATACATGCAAACATACATGCAAAAATAAAAACATGCAAACATACATACATGCACATATATACATACATACATGACAACATACATACAAACATACATGACAACATACATACATGCAAACATACACACATGCAAACATACATACATGCAAATATATACATGCAAATATACATACATACATACATACATACATACATACATGCCAACATACATGCACATATATACATACATGACAACATACATACATACATGACAACATACATACATACATACATATATATATATATATATATATATATATATATATACACATGCAAATATACATACAAACATGCATACATACATACCTGCAAACATACATTCATGCAAACACACATACATGCAAACATACATACATACATACATACAAATATACATACACACATGCACATATATACATACATACATGACAACATACATACATACATACATACATACATACATACATGACAACATACATGCAAAAATACATACATGCAAACATACACACATGCAAACATACATACATACATGCAAATATATACATGCAAATATACATACAAACATGCACATATATACATACATGCCAACATACATGCACAGATATACATACATACATGACAACATACATACATACATACATGCTAACATACATACATGCCAAAAAATAATAATAATACGTTCATACTTACTTTCCTCCTGTCCGGCCTCCAGCGATGACGTTTCATCCATGTCGCCGCTGCAGCCTGTGATTGGCTGCAGAGGCGGTCACGTGGGATGAAGCGTCATCCTGACGTGCGTGACCGCCACTACAGCCTGTGATTGGCTGCAGCGGCGAAAGGGATGAAACGTCATCGCTGGAGGCCGGACAGGAGGAAAGTAAGTACGAACGTATAATTTTTATTTTTTTATTACATTTAAATTGTATTTTCCGCGCGCCGAGCATGTACTGTGAAGGTTGCTGAAAGAGTTAGTGCAGCCCATTAACTCTATCAGCACCCGAGACAGTAGCATGCTCGGCGCACGTAAGTGACAGGTTCGGTCAGAACTAGTTCGGTCCGAACCGAACTTTTTTGTGAAATTCGGCGAACTAGCCGAACCGAACTTTTGATAAGTTCGCTCATCTCTAATTATCACTGTACTTGATTGGCCAGCAAACTCGCCTGACCTAAACCCCATAGAGAATCTATGGGGTATTGTCAGGAGCAAGATGAGACACCAGACCCAACAATGCAGACGAGCTGAAGGCCGCAATCAAAGCAACCTGGGCTTCCATAACACCTCAGCAGTGCCACAGGCTGATCGCCACCATGCCACGCGAGCCCCGACCAAGTATTGAGGGCATACACTGTACATACTTTTCAGTACGCCAACATTTCAGCATTAAAAATCATTTTTGAAATTGGGCTTATATAATATTTTAATCTTCTGAGACAGTAAATTTGGGGTTTTCATTAAGTATTAGCCATAATCATCAATAGAGATGAGCGAACCGGGGCAACCGAACCCGGTTTCGGTCCGAACTTCCGGAAAAGTTCGGTTCGCAGCGAATCTGAACTTCACCGGGTTCGGCCGAACCCGTTTTGACCGAACCCGGTCAAAAATATTATACAAATCGGCAGCCACTTGTCTCTATCAATCACTGATAGAGAAAAGAGGCTGCTGATTAAAAATAAAATAAAAAGCATTTCATACGTACCTGGTCGTTGTCTTGGTGACGAGTCCCTCTTCTTCCTCCAGTCCGACCTTCTTTTCTGACGCGGCAGCCAGTGATTGGCTGCAGAGGCCTCTGCAGCCTGTGATTGGCTGTAGCGCTCACATGGGCTGCATCGTCATCCAGGAATGTCGGGCCGGATGTCGAGAGGGACGCGTCACCAAGGCAACGGCCAGGAGACCGGACTGCAGGAAGCAGGGAGTTCCCGGTAAGTATGAACGTCTTTTTTTTTACAGGTTACTCTATATTGTGATCTGTAGTCACTGTCCAGGGTGCTGAAACAGTTACTGCCGATCAGTTAACACTTTCAGCACCCTGGACAGTGACTATTTACTGACGTCGCCTAGCAACGCTGCCGTAATGACGGGTGCACACATGTAGCCACCCGTCATTACGGGGCCTCATGCACACGACCGTAAAAATACCCGTTATTAAGGGTCGTAATTACGACCCGAAATAGCGGGCCCATAGACTTCTGTTAGCCACGGGTACCTTCCCGTTTTCTCACGGGAAGGTGCCCGTGCCGTTAAAAAGATAGAACATGTTCTATTTTTTTATTTTACGGGCCGTGCTCGTAATTACCACGGGCAGCCGGATGCTTTTGCGAACCGTGCTGTCATTCTAATTATAGCAGCACGGCCCGTAAAATAGAAAAATAGAACATGTTCTATTTTTTTAACGGCATGGGCACCTTCCCGTGAGAAAACGGGAAGGTACCCGTGGGTAACAGAAGTCTATGAGCCCGTTATTGCGGGTCGTAATTACGACCCGCAATAACGGGTGTTTTTACGGTGGTTTGCATAATGGGAGCACGGCTCGTAAAAACGAACGGCTGCCTGTGGCCGGCCGTGCTCTTCTCCTGAAATACTCTGTGCTGCCTTAAACTCTGTGGACAGGTCAGGATCCTGTTTCTTTTAAATGCTGCTAGGGAACCCGCTCGATCCACTATATAAGGCTGCGCTACAGTGCAGCATTTAAAAGAAACAGGATCCTGACCTGTCCACAGAGTTTAAGGCAGCACAGAGTATTTCAGGAGATGAGCGTGCAGATTCAGTGCTGCTGTGAACTCTGCTCTTACCATTACGTAGCTCTCAGTCTGTTACCTCTCCTCCACTTCTGTCCTCAATAACACCTTCACATGATTGGCAAGTCACCACATAATGGTAAAAGCAGAGTTCACAGCAGCACAGAGTATTTCAGGAGATGAGCGTGCGGATCTTGTGCGGGGTGGTGACTTGCCAATCATGTGAAGGTGTTATTGAGGACAGGAGTGGAGGAGAGGTAACAGACTGAGCTACGTAATGGTAAGAACAGAGTTCACAGCAGCACAGAGTATTTCAGGAGAAGAGCGTGCAGATTAATTGCTGCTGTGAACTCTGATCTTACCATTACGTAGCTCTCAGTCTGTTACCTCTCCTCCACTTCTGTCCTCAATAAGACCTTCACATGATTGGCAAGTCACCACGTAATGGTAAGAGCAGAGTTCACAGCAGCACAGAGTATTTCAGGAGATCAGCGTGCGGATCTTGTGCGGGGTGGTGACTTGCCAATCATGTGAAGGTGTTCTTGAGGACAGGAGTGGAGCAGAGGTAACAAACTGAGAGCTACGTAATGGTAAGAGCAGAGTTCACAGCAGCACAGAATATTTCAGGAGAGGAGCGTGCAGATTCTGTGCTGCTGTGAACTCTGCTCTTACCATTACGTAGCTCAGTCTGTTACCTCTCCTCCACTCCTGTCCTCAATAACACCTTCACATGATTGGCAAGTCATCACCCCGCACAAGAACCGCACGTTCATCTCCTGAAATACTCTGTGCTGCTGTGAACTCTGGTCTTACCATTACGTGGTGACTTGCCAATCATGTGAAGGTGTTATTGAGGACAGGAGTGGAGGAGAGGTAACAGACTGAGAGCTACATAATGGTAAGAGCAGAGTTCACAGCAGCACAGAATCTGCACGCTCATCTCCTGAAATATTCTGTGCTGCTGTGAACTCTGCTCTTACCATTACGTAGCTCAGTCTGTTACCTCTCCTCCACTCCTGTCCTCAATAACACCTTCACATGATTGGCAAGTCACCACCCCGCACAAGATCTGCACGCTCATCTCCTGAAATACTCTGTGCTGCTGTGAACTCTGCTCTTACCATTACGTGGTGACTTGCCAATCATGTGAAGGTGTTCTTGAGGACAGGAGTGGAGGAGAGGTAACAGACTGAGAGCTACGTAATGGTAAGAGCAGAGTTCACAGCAGCACTGAATCTGCACGCTCATCTCCTGAAATACTCTGTGCTGCCTTAAACTCTATGGACAGGTCAGGATCCTGTTTCTTTTAAATGCTGCACTGTAGCGCAGCCTTATATAGTGGATCGAGCGGGTTCCCCAGCAGCATTTAAAAGAAACAGTGTGTGTGTTTGTGTATGTGTGTGTTTGTGTATATATGTGTGTTTGGGTATGTGTCTTTGTCTGTTTTTGTTTTTATATGTGTGTTTGTGTATATGTGTGTGTGTGTGTGTTTATGTGTGTTTGTGTATATATGGGTGTGTTTATGTATATGTGTTTATGTATATGTTTGTGTATATGTGTGTGTGTATATATGGGTGTATTTGTGTATATGTTTGTGTGTAGATGTTTGTGTTTTTGTATATGTGTGTGTTTGTGTATATGTGTGTATATGGGTGTGTCTTTATGTGTGTGTGTTTGTGTATATATGGGTGTGTTTGTGTATATGTGTTTGTGTATATGTGTTAGTTCGTGTATATGTGTGTGTGTTTGTGTATATCTTGTTGTGTTTGTGTATAACTGTGTATATGTGTTTGTGTATATGTGTGTGTGTGTGTGTGTGTGTGTGTTTGTGTATATGTGTGTGTCTATGTGTGTGTGTGTTCGTGTATATGTGTGTGTTTGGATATGTGTGTTTTTGTTTGTATATGTGTGAGTTCGTGTATATGTGTGTGTGTTTGTCTGTTTATGTGTGTGTGTGTGTGTGTGTGTGTGTATGTGTGTGTGTGTATATCTTGTTGTGTTTTTGTATATATGTGTGTGTTTGTGTATGGTTGTTTGTTTGTGTGTGCGTGTATATATGTGTGTAGGTGAGTAGAAGTATTGTTATTGTTCACATTGATAACTGTTTTTTTAAGTTGTTGCAGATTTTGATGTACCGATTGGACTACATCTTCGATTCGTTGGACTACTGCGTAGATCTACGTTTTTTCAAATTTTAATAAAATGGTTAACGAGGGTTTTGTTGGGGATTTCTTATTTCAATAAAAAAGAATTGTCTTTGTGTTTTTTTTTAAATTTTATTAGTGCCTAGATAATGGCAGTTGGCTGATTGACAGCGTCCATTATTAAGGCGGTACTTAGTGTTAGCCGGTGCAGAGGCTAGCACTAACCATCCATTATTACCCCGGTACCCAACACCACAAGAGGTGCCGGGAAGAGCACCTCTTGGTACGATCCAGTACCCGACCATCTGTTGTAATGGTCGGGTACTGGGGCGGCCGTAGGCTGGTATTATGAGGCTGGGAAGGGCCAAAAACAGTGGACCTTCCCACCCTTGTAATGCTAGGCTGCTGCTGCTGTGTTGTATTGTATTGGGCTGGTTATAAAAATGGGGGGGACCCCCACGTCGTTTTTTTTTTTTAATTTAACAAATTTAACAATAGACGGGTCCCCCACATTTTTAATAACCAGCCATATACAAGGCCGCAGCAGTCTGGCATTACATTGGTGGGAAGGGCCACTGGTTTTGTCCATTCCCAGGCTAATAACACTGTGTTGTATGTGGCTGGTTATGATAAATTGGGTGGAACCCCATGTCTTTTTAAAAAAATAAAATAAAAAAAATGACGTGGGGTCCCCCCCACTTTTATAACCAGCCAGATACAACACAGCAGCAGCAGCAGCCTAGCATTACAAGGGTGGGAAGGTCCACTGTTTTTGGCCCTTCCCAGCCTCATAATACCAGCCTGCGGCCGCCCCAGAGCCCGACCATCACAACAGATGGTCGGCTACTGGATCGTACCTGGCTCTTCCCGTCACCCCTGGTGGTGGTGGGTACCGGGGTAATACTGGTGGTTAGTGTTAGCCTCTGCACCGGCTAACACTAAGCCTCGCCTTAGTAATGGATGTTGTCACTCAGACAGCGGCCATTACTAAAGTGGGAGTAATAAAATTTGAAAAGAAAAAGACAAAGATATAGATAAAATATTTTATTGAAATAAAGCACCCCCAACACAACCCTCATTAACCATTTTATTGTAGAAAAAAAAACCGTCATCTAAGTAGTCCTCGAAACCGACGTAGTCCAAACACCAAACCTGAAAATAAAAAAAATGAAATAAAACATGTCGTAGGCTTAGATTCAGTTTAATGTGTGATACTGACTGTTATACCATGTATAGAAGCCTGCCGCGAAGTTGACTTAGATACAGGGCGCCAGCAGACAGTATCATACATGGCCATACAGACATATATACAAACAAACATACATGCAAACATACATACATACATATATACAAACATACATACATACATACATACAAGCATGCACATATATACATGCAAATATACATACATGCACATACACACACATATATACATACATACATGCAAACTATCATACATACCTACATACATACATACATGCATACACACACACACATGAAAACATACATACATACAAACAAACAAACATGCAAAGATACATACATACATATATACAAGCATGCACAAATATACATGCAAACATAAATACATGCAAACATAATTACATACATGCACATATATATATAAACATACATGCAAACATACATGCAAAAATAAAAACATGCAAACATACATACATGCACATATATACATACATACATACATGACAACATACATACATACATACATACATACATGACAACATACATACATACATGCAAACATACATACATGCAAACATACATACAAACATACATACATGCAAACATACATACTTACATACATACATACATGCAAACATACACACATGCAAACATACATACATGCAAATATATACATGCAAATATACATACAAACATGCACATATATACATACATGCCAACATACATGCACATATATACATACATACATGACGACAACATACATACATACATACATAAATGACAACATACATACATACATACAACTTCACTTCAGTGTATGTACATACATACATACATACATGCAAACATACATACACACATACATTCATGCAAACATACATACATGCAAACATACATACATACATGCAAATATATACATGCAAATTTACATACACACATGCACATATATACATACATGCCAACATACATGCCAACATGCATGCACATATATACATACATACATGACAACATACATACATACATGACAACATACATACATGCAAACATACATACATACATACATGCAAACATACATTCATGCAAACATACATTCATGCAAACATACATTCATGCAAACATATATACATGCAAACATACATACATACATACATACATACATACAAACATACATGCAAACATACATACAAACATGCAAATATATTTAACTATTTTACTTTGCGATCTTCTGATCGCTGATATAATGCTTTGGTACACTCAGAATATCAAAGCATTAGGCCTCATGCACACGACCGTAAAAAAAACTCTGTAATTGCAGACCGCAATACGGTCCACAATTACAGACCCGCCCGGTTCTATTGGCCGGGGACACTTCGGACGGAAGGGTGTCCGTGCAGTCGAAGCGTGTCGGGAATTATGGAGCATGTCCTACTTTTAAATTTTTACAGGCCGTGCTCCCATACTTTGTATGGAAGCACGGCACGAAAATGTGGCCCGTGGCAGTCGGCGACCGACCGTGCTCGCAATCGCGGGCCATGATTACGAGCACAGCCGTGTGCATGAGGCCTTATAGTGTAGAACTGACAGGCAATCTATTAGGAAGGCCTTTGTTAGGCCCTAGCTGGCATGGAAACCCATCTGCTGCCCGCGAACACTATTGGAGTACTCTCCAATCTCGGTAGTTGCAGCAGGAGCCTGACTGTGTATTACAGCCGTGCTCCTGTCGCTGATCTTGTGGGTACAGTGGCAGTACCCGCGAGATCAGAGTGATGTATATATACGTCATGATGCGGAAACACTCTCCTGGTTGTGACAGATATATCCGCCACTTTTCGTTAAGGGGTTATAGGGATCCTATCACTAGGTTTGGGGCCACTAAACCACCCGCAATGTGCATGTGCCTGATGCTGCTGGACTCATCTCCCGAACTCATCTTAGGTCATTTATAAGATCTTTTGCTACCTAATACGAAAAAGGCCAGTTTTGATTGCTCCACCTAGTCGTTATAAATAAACACTTATGGTTTTAATTGTTTTTCATAAATAGTTGCAAGAAAAAGGGAGTCCACAAATGGAGAAAATTCAGGACAGCTATTCTCCCTAGGAATGGGTGTCCTGTTATGATCACTCCAAGAGCACAGCGGGCAATCCTAAAAGTGGTGACAAAGGGTAATAGCAAAAGACCTACTGAAGGCTCTACAAATGCAAAACCTCTGCTCATGTGTCCACTACTAGAAAAACACTAAACAATAATGTAGTTCATGGTAGGAAACCACAAAAGAAGACACTAGTGTCCAAGAAAAAAACCTGTCTAAAGTTTGCCCGAGACCACCTGGAAGTTTCGCAATGATTCTGGTAAAATGTTCTATAAATAGATTAGAAAAAAGTGTAACTTTTTAGCAGAAATGCTATGTTTGGAGGAAAAAGAACACTGCACACCAACACCAAAACCTCATCCAACTTGCAATCATTGAGGGAACAATGAATATCCATGACTTTAAGCTAGAGATGTTGGGTAATACAACAAGACAATGACTTATAGCCAGTGGCCGATTATCATTAGGGCGGTTCGGGCGGTCGCCCGGGGCCCAAGGCTCCCAGGGGGACCATGGCTGCTCGAACTGCACAAGACCGCACGGGCCCCCTCATGCTTGGTGGCGTCGCTAGCACCGGAGGGGGCCACGGTACTAGCGGCAACCACATTCATATATTATAGGCTGCAGGCCACATTATCAGGCGCTGGGAAGACTCCCTGCACAGGCCAGCGTGATGAGGTACTGCATCACGCCGGTCTGCGCATGCGTCTAGTCGGGAAGGCTTCACATGCGTCCAGCTTGAGCGGCTGACACGAGAACGCAGCAAGGTAAGTAAAATATATATTTATTTCTTTTTAGCGCTGTGCATATATTCAAGGAGGGGGGGGGGTGTTCCGTGTCACTATATACAAGAGGGGGAGTTCTCCGTGACACTATATACAAGGGGGGAGTGCTGGGTGGCCCTATATACAAGGGGGAGGGTAGTGCTGTGTGGGCCTATATACAAGGGGGGAGGGGAGCGCAGTGTGACACTATATACAAAGGGGGGGAGTGCTCTGTGACACTATATACAAGGGGGGTTCTCTGTTACACTATATACAAGGGGAACGGGAGCGCTGTGTGGCACTATATACAAAGGAGCGAGCGCTGTGTGCACTATATACAAGAGGGGAGCGCTATGTGGCCCTATATACAAGGGGGAGTGCTAAGCAGCCCTATATACAAGGGGGAAGCAATATGTGGCCCTATATACAAGGGGGAGCGCTGTGTGGCCCTATATACTAAGGGGGAGCGCTGTGTGACACTATATACAAGGGGCGGCTGTGTGGCGCTATCCACAGCAGTATGTGTGTGGCGCTCTTTACAGGGGGGGCTCTGTGGCGCTATTTACAAGATGGGGAGGGTTGTATGGCGCTATCTATAGGGGGCTGTGTGTAATGCTCTCTACGGGTGTAATGTGTGTGGCGCTATCTATGGGGGGGTGTAATATCTACAGGGGCTGTGTGTGGCGCTATCTATGGGGGTGTGTAATATCTACAGGGGCTGTATGTGGCACTATGTACAGGGGGCTGTGTATATGTGGTGTTTTACAGCATTTGGTATTATTATATTCAGGCGCGCAGTCTTTGGTGCTATTATATTTAGGGGCACAGTATGTGACACCATGATAACTTTATTTTCGTTTATAGGTGTGGAAATGTTGGAAAAGTGAGGAGCCGCATACATCTGAGTGCCAAATTCTGCAGAAATGGGTCATGGCCGGGAGAAGTCGTCATGAGCTCTGGAACGGATGGAGAAGAAAAGAGGAAAAAAGATACTAGAATCTGAGACGTCGTCACATGTGAGTCACTAGATTTATAGAGAATCTGTCACCTCTCGTGACATGTTTATTATAGGAAATCCTTGTATTTCACAAAAAGTCTTTCTGCAGTCCAGGACTGATAGACAATTCCCCTTGTCAGGAGGACGTGTCCCTGCACAGTGTGAGACTGTGACAAGGGGAATCGTAACACCCATTTGTTAATGCTTGCCCCAAAAAGGTAGTGTTAAAAATAGTTACGGCGCGGCAGGGCGGTGGTGCGGAAGGTGGGCCCAAGTTTGGGTAACAGCCCAGGGCCCATGGTCTACTTAATCCGCCACTGCTCATAGCAAAAAGGTTCATTAACTAAAGAATGGTTAAAAAGAACATTAGCAAGTCCAGTCACTTTTACAGAATGGATAGGTCATCAGTATATGATCGTGGGGGTCCGACACCCGGACCCTGTACCAATCACCAGTTCCAGCCTGAGGCTACGCAGGGGTCGGTGCCAGAAGCTCAAGGCTCCGACCACAGTATCGCTGCCTATCCTGTAAATAGGTCATCAGTATAAAAAAAGCCCCCAACCGGGAAAACCACTTTAACCTTATAAAAATGTTGTGGCATGACCTAAAGAGGGTTGTGCACGCAGGGCTTCCCAGAAATATTGATGAACCGAAACACATTTGCAGGGAGGAATGGTCTAAAATTTCTCCTCAATGTTGTGCAAATTTTATTTGCAACTTCCGGAAATATTTGGTGGAGGGGATTGCTGCTGAAGGGGGATCTACAGGTTATTAAATTCAAAGGTTCATTTACTTTTTCCTCCCTTCATTGTGGATGTTTACTCAATGCGCTCAATAAAATACAAGAACATACAACTGTTGGTGCGTTTTAAATGTTTAATTAGATTGTCTTATTCGATAATTGTGACTTAGGTAACAATTAGACCACATTTTATTAATGAACAATGCAGAAATCCAGGTAACTCCAAAGGGTTCACTTACTTTTTTTTTCAACTCTAATTGATTTTCATTGTAATGTAACGTTACAGCACGGGCAGTTTCTTTTATGATCATTTCTGTACATTGTAGCGGAACCGACAATACTCAGCTAATTCCATGAAGTGTTAGAACAGATTTTCATGTTCTTTTTTTAAACATTCCCTTAGCAGTTTTAGATGTGCATGACAAAGTGATGTAAATCTGTAGGAGGAAATCATGATATACAGAAATATAAATTGAAGAATCACCTTCCAGTACACAAATAGAGCATGTTATCATATATTTCCACTTAAATACTTCACTGGAAAAAAAAACAAGAAGTTATAGGACACCCTCATGGAAAAGTGCACCGGTAATTCCCAACATTATTACCACAGGGTAACCTTTAAAAAAAATTCCAATGCTGGACGACCACTATTGTCATTCTCACCTCAAAGAAACTTGGTAAGGGGGGTAAAGCTTTCCATAATCTACTTTTTGACCAAGGTTTTGTTAATTGCTTTGCCCTTGGAGCAGTATGAGATAATTTTGCCATCAATACTGTAAAAGTGACTGGACTTACTATTGTTCTTTTCTGCGGTCCTCCTGACAAGGTCAAATAAACTCCAGGGTTGCAGGGAACCCTGGTCAGGAAATGGTAAAGTGAAGAGATTTATGAAAACTAGTGCAAAAAGTAATTTACCAGATAGCAGCTCTCTTCCACAACTATCTCCTAAACGGGCAGAAAATCAGTGCCAAGGTGGCCAGAAATTCCAGAAACAGTTGAGCTCTCTGTGCTCCACTGCTTCTGTAAGTCCCAAAGAAGCTTTATTTAGGCCCCAGCTGCCATGTCAACCCATCAGCACCTTTCAATCACGTCACAAGTGCGCTGACGGGTTTACAGAAGGAGCCTTCCCTTTTTGGAAAACCACTAACCCTATTTTTTGGACTATAAGACGCAGTTTTTGTCCTAAAAACTATGCTGTAATCTTGTGCTGCGTTTTATAGTCCGAATGCAAGCAGCTGCCAGTGTATGAAGAAGCAGGAGACTGAGCTCCGTGATTCAAAGGTCCTTGCAGTGCAGTAGTATAGTAGCAGCATTTCCTGCGCTGTGTGTATAAAATCGTCATACTGAACATTCACATCTTACACACAAAATTCTGTCAAATCTGACTGTTCAGTGACCAAATAAGACAGACATTTGTACACGCAGCACAGTAAATCTATGCAGATACTGATCTGCAAGGACCTTCTAGTCACGCCCCCTCCTATGAACGAGCAGAATCAAATCTAAAGGAGTGACCTGAGCAGCTTCATCCCCATTAACCCCTGCCTCTCCACTCCTCTGATGTCTGGTGAGTTCAGGAGAGGACACAATAGCTGCCAACACATTGTATCACTATGGCTGGCATTGTATTGGGGCACTCTGGCTGGCATTGTGGTGGGTTACTGGACCTGTACCATATCGCCTGTACCATATCGCCTGAATATTATCCATAGGAAATGTACAATTAAAAAAAAACTTTTTCTCCTCTTTTAAACAGCTGCAACAGACCATGCCTCCTTTAGCTAAGCCACCTCCATTTTAGGGAAAGTGGCAAAGGTGGCATAAAATGCAAAAGTCACACATTTTTTGGGCAAATTGCGACTTTTCTACGCTAAAAATCTGGCATAGAGTGCTTAATAAATTCTCCCTATGTGTTTTGAAACGCAGTATTGCGTGAATATTTGTTCAAACCCTTACTGTATTGTTCATATACTGGTTAACAGCTGCATTAAAACAGTATTGAAAAAAATCTAGGAATCTAGAAAATCTAGAAAATTTGGATCTAATATATTTGCACAATACATTTAATTTTATGTCTAAGCAAAGCTATTGTGTATCCTAAAGTTCAGCATTCTGTTCAGTATTATTGTGTGCAGAATATAATCTGCAAGTAATAAGTAACGTTAATAGGTTCCATTACCTATACTAATAGACTGTAAATTGTGTGCACTATAAAAACAATATGAGAAAAGTGTTCCACATCAAAAACAAGTCAGCCTTTCTTAAGGGAACCCAGGCTTGCTCTGGCATACTGAGCAGCGTTTGTATCAGCTCATTCATCCCTCCAGAATGCTGATCACCCAATTCTAATGCTTGACCAGGCCTCCTACATTATACTGTTTGACTAATAACCTGAAATGTAGGCTTGGCATTTATTCCTTTTTGTTCTTACAAGAGTGAAGCTGTGTGTTCCTCACTTCCAAGAAGTCAAAAAGTCTAAAAGGAGAGTCTGATGAACGCTTTGCTAGTAAGCAGTGATAAAATCTTTCTTTTGGGATAGTTCCATCACTATCTGGAACTGAACAGATGGTGCAGAATCACTGACCTCTTTAGTGGACCTAATGTATGAGTCTCATGATGTATATTTAAGACCCAGCAAGACCGGCAGAAGCATGGCACATTTCTGTAGTGGCTTTGCACCTTACTTGGCTGCAAAGAATATGAGACAAGCTGCTAGCGATTACTGCAGAAATCTGCGTCCTGCCTTATGTGTATGACTCTGCTGTTATTTACCATTTTTGAAGAGTTCATCACATAAAATCCCAAATATGTCCAGTTCTTTGGAAAATACAACACAAACATTAATACCAGAAGTTGTAGCCGTAAAATGTAGCATTACTTGTATCCGGTCAGTATGTAAATGTCTAAATAGATCTACTTTTTTAAATCCAAATGTGCAATCTTAGGTCTTTTGTACACGGTCATATTCCAGATCTGTGGGTCTATTGGCCAATAGTGTACCCACAGCTCCCAAAATTGGAATCCAATCTGCGGGTCATTTTAAGTACCACTATTTTTGTAGACCCTTAAACTGCATAGAAATGACATTCATTGCAAATCTGCATAATAGCCACCTCTGCATGTTTCCATGTTGGGTTATAGATTGCGCCGTCATGTGCTTCCGATTTTATAGAGATCTATTCTCTCCTAGAAGCAATGGGGGAAATTCAGGGTTTACCATCCATAAGGCGAGGTGAACCTTTCGCCTCAGATGGCAGCCTACTGCCTCTCTATGGGTCAAAAGAGAGCAGGCCTGCATCGCTAGAGGAAGTCGCAAGAACGAGATCAGGTGAGTATGTAAAGTTGTTTTTTTTCAGTGAACAGTGTGATTGGCATTATCTACAGGGGGCTCTATCTGCAGGGGGCTCTATCTATAGGGGGCCCTATGGGCGCACTATATACAGGGGACTCTGTGTGGCAGTAGATACAGGGGACTCTATTGGAGCAGTAGATACAGGGGACTCTATGGGTGCAGTATCTACAGGAGGCTCTATCTACAGTGGGCTGTTTGTGGGGCACTATCTATAAGGGGCTGTATGTGGGGCACTATCTACATGGGGATCTATAGGGCCGCTATCTACAGGGGATCTATCTAGGGCACTATCTACAGGGGGCTCTATGCGGGGCATTATCTACAGGGGGTTCTATCGACAGGGGGCTGTATGTGGGGCACTATCGACAGGGGGCTCTATGGGGGCACTATCTACAGAGGGCTCTATGGCAAGTAATATCTACAGGAGGCTCTATGAGGAGCAGTATCTACAGGATGCTCTATGGATGCACTATCTACAGGAGGCTCTATAGGCGCACTATGAATGGGGGGCAGTATCTATTGGGGGCTCTATATGGAGCACTATCTAGAGGGGGCTCTATGGTGGGCTTTATCTACAGGTGTTCTATGAGGGGCACTATCTACAGGATGCTCTATGAGGGGCACTATCTACAGTGAGCTCTATCTACAGGGGGCTCTATGGGGCAGCACGTGCACTGTGTGTGTGGGGGACACAGTGTATGGTGCTATTATAATTAGAGGCACAGTGTATAGTGCTGTTATATTTAGAGGCGTAGTGTGTGGCACCATGAGAATTTTATCTGCATTTATAGGTGCGGAAATGTTTGAAAAGTGATAAACTCCAGACATCTGATCGGCAAACTGCAGAAATGGGCCGTGGCCTGGAGAAGTCGCCATAGAGGTCTGGATCGGCTGGAGAAGAAAAGAGAAAAAGAACGACTAGAATCTGAGATGTCACCTGTGAGTCACTCAATGTAAATGTTTATTCTGCCTCTAATCAGTTCTGGAGTCACTGTATGATCTGCAGTGAGATGATGGGTGGTATGATTTTTTTTTTTTTTAAAACAGCAACACCCATCATATCCTTACCATTTTTCGGGCCATGCTGGAAGCTGTAGTTTTACGCCGTACAAACCTATACGGCAAGTTGAACTCAAATTTCCTATGATCTCTGTACTGAGCTGTATTTGTGCTGGCACTATATATATATATATATATATATATATATATATATATATATATATATTTTATATATATATATATATATATATATATATATATATATATATATATAACTTGGTTCTGGTGCTGTATTTATGTACTGAGTTTTGTTCTGGTGCTGTGTTTATGTACTGATTTTGTTCTGGTGCTGTATTTATGTACTGAGCTTGGTGCTGATGCCGTATATACATATTGCTATGGTTGGTTCTAGTACTGTATATTTGTATTGAGCTTTGTTCTGGTGCTGTATTTATGTACTGAGCTTAGTTCTGGTATTGTATTTATGTACTGCGCTTGGTTCTAGCACTGTATACATGTACTGAGTTTGGTTATGGTATTGTATTTATGTCCGGAGTTTGGTTCTGGTATTGTACTTATATACTGATCTTGATTCTGTACTGAGCTTTGTTCTGGTGCTGTGTATATGCACTGAGCTTTGTTCTGGTGCTATATTTATGTACTGAGTTTGTTTCTGGTGCTGTATTTATGTACTGAGTTTGATTATGTTGTTTTATTTATGTATTGAGCTTACTTCAGCTACTGTATTTATATACTGAGCTTGGTTCTATTGTTGTATATATGTATTGAGCTTTGTCCTGGTGCTGTATTTATGCACTGAGCTTTGTTCTGTTGCTGTATATATGTACTGAGCTTTGTACTGGTACTGTATTTATGTACTGAGCTTAGTTCTGGTGCTGTATTTATGTACATACAGAGCTTTGTTCTGGTACTGTATTTATGTACTGAGCTTGGTTCTAGAACCATATTTATTAGGGTATGTTCACACGGCCAAATTTCAGACGTATACGAGGCGTATTATGCCTCGTTTTACGTCTGAAAATATGGCTACAATACGTCGGCAAACATCTGCCCATTCATTTGAATGGGTTTGCCGACGTACTGTGCAGACGACCTGTTATTTACGAGTCGTCGTTTGACAGCTGTCAAACGACGACCCGTAAATTTACTGCCTCGGCAAAGAAGTGCAGGGCACTTCTTTGCCACGTAATTTGAGCCGTTCTTCATTGAAATCAATGAAGCACGGCTCAAGGTTTACGAGCGTCACAGACGCCTCGCATAATACGAGGAGGAGCTTTTACGTGTGAAACGAGGCAGCTGTTAACAGTCTGTCTTTTCACACGTAACTGCCTCTCAGCGTGTGAACATACCCTTACTGTGCTTCTTCCAGTACACACAGGGAATATGCATGCCTATGATACTGAATGTGCACAACTAGGTCTAAAATAAATGTGTGTAATATAGTGAGTGCAGGTAGATAGGTATGTAATTTACCTTCATGTATACTCTGCAGATTTTATGCAGCATGTGATCAGGATTTTTGTAAGTCCTATATATTTGCATTAAACCGAATTCCATAACATGTGAACATAAAAATTATATTGTTTTTTCTTTGCTATCTGTTTTCTATCACCCTATAGGGTGTGTGGAGGTGCACTGTTTGCCTAAGGCAGCAGAATGGCTAGGTGCACCCCTGGGGAGATTTATTAAAACTAGTTCAAAGGAAAGATCGTACAACTGCCCATAGCAATCAATACGAATCCAGCTGTCAATTTTTCAGAGGCCCTATAGAAAATAAAAAATACAATGTAACTGGTTGCTATGGACAACTACTCCACTTTTCATTTACACTGTTTTTGATAAATTTCCCCAAATGTTTCTAGTGGAGAATATGGTGTCTCACAGAGGCACTACCTGGGAAAAATGTCTGAAAAAACGCCATACCGAGAGCATGCTGGGTTTAGAAAAAAACACCACTTACCACAAAATTGCCTCAAAAACGCCACAAACCAGAACGCAGTTGTATAGTGCATTCAGTGCCGCACCTGCCATGAGGCCAGGTGAGCCGACAGCCTCAGGCGGCACTACCTACCCAAATGGGGGGGGGGGCGGCATTTTCATCCCGGGACGGACTGGACCAGGGGGAGGGGCCATGCAGACGCACATAGTAGACGTGCCGAACGTCTGAAACACTCCTCCTCCTCTCTGACGCAGCACATGCTGCCAGAGAGGAGCAAGTCTGCAGGAGGAGCGGTCAAGCGACGAGAAGCACGAGGTAAGTTCCTGCCTTGCTGGGACCGGGACCCGTGACGTGAGTATACTGCAAGGGGGGGTCTGGGCATTTTACCGACAGCAAAGGGCTCTATGGGGCTGGAATAATCCACCCCATAGAGCCCTCACATCACTAAAATGGAAGGCTTAGTGTGGGTGGGGGAGGGTCTGAGCGTCTGACTGTCTGACTTACTGCAGAGAGCTCTATAGGGGGGGATTCTGCCCCCCCTTTAGAGCAGTCAGTCAGATGCTCAGATACCCCTAACCTTTCAGTATAGTAACTAGTCAGGGCTCTATGGTGGGGGGATAATTCCCCTCTATAGAGCCCTCTGCTGTCAGTAAAACGCCCAGACCCCCCCCCCTTGCAGTATACTCCTGGCTTTGTAGCTTTCCTGTGCTTAATTAGCGTGGGAAAGCTACAAGCGGGGCTGTGACTGGTGAGTCTCACAGTCACTACCAGTGCACACTGCACACTGCATGCGGCAGCAGCGGCCGCCAGTCTGACTGTGAATCTCTGACCAGTCACCACCCACACGCAGCAGACAGACAAGATAGACTGATAGTGCCTGTCGTTATTGAATAAACCCTCAACTACTACAGTTTAACAGGCATTGAGTAAGACTGTTTCTATAGTGTAGTGGTTAGCTTGTCTGTCTTACATGTGGAAGGTTGCTGGTTCAGAGCCCAGCTGGGTTTTTATTTTATTTTTTATTTTAATATTATTAATATCTTACTTGTATTGGGCTTTGTTCACACTAGCATTAATATACGTTTACCTCTCTTCCGTCAGAGGAAGAGAGGATCGATACGTTAAACGGAAAGCAACGGCTCCATTAGAATTACCATTGCTTTCAATGGTAATTCTTTTGTATCAGTTGCTTTCCGTTTGTCTCCGTTTGCTAGGTTTCCGTTCTTTTGAACGGAAATAAAAGTTCTGCAGACTGCACTTTTGTTTCCTTTAAAAAAACGGAAACTTAGCGAACGGAGACAAACGGAAAGCAACTGATACAAAAGAATTACCATGGAAAGCAATGGTAATTCTAATGGAACCGTTGCTTTCCGTTTAACGTATCGATCCTCTCTTCCTCTGACGGAAGAGAGGTAAACGTATATTAATGCTAGTGTGAAAGAAGTCCTTAGGGCCTGTTCACATCAGCGTTGGCTTTCCGTTCTGTGGTTCCGTCGGAGGTAACCCCCGCAACGGAAAGTCAAACTGAAACCACAGCTTTCGTTTCCGTCACCATTAGCGCAGTCGACTGCGCTATTGATTCCGTCACAAAAACGGAAACCTGCCAGAATGGTGACGAACGGAAACCATTAGCAATGTTTCCGTCACCATTGATTTCAATGGTGACTGAAACGGAAGCTGTGGTTTCAGTTTCACATTCCGTTGCGGGGTTCACCCGACGGAAACCTCCCACGGAACCCCGGAACGGAAAGCCAACGCTGATGTGAACAGGCCCTAATCCTTCCTCATAAATCTGCCCCCGCTAATTAAAATAAATATATTATATAATGTATATAGCGCTGTATCCTGTATCCGTCAGGTCAGCGGGACTGACTGATTCAGTGTCAGCGAGTGCTGCAGGATCGAGCTGTTACCGATCACATCTAAGTTCATAACTTAGATGTGATTGGTAATGGGCGACCTAATGGATTCAGGTCTCAGCGCTATATACAGCTGCTCTGTATACAGGATACAAAGCAGCTGTATCTCAAAAAGTGCAAATCATTTTCAATAAAAAGTAATTAAAACTTGCACCTATCGCATTAATAGATATCTTTATATATTATAGTGACATGTCCGAAGTTTTCATTGGTGGGGGACCGAGCACTGAGGCCCCCACCGATCGCTAAAACGAAGCAGCAGAAGTGCTCGGGTGAGCGCTGTGCCGCTTCATTTATGATCGACTTTCAGCCGAGTGAGCGGTGTACGTACTCCTAGACTTTCTATTGAGCCCGTACACTGCTCACGGGAAAGCCAAACAGAATTGAAGCGGCACACCGCTCACCCGAGCACTTCTGCTGCTTCGTTTTAGCGACTAGTGGAGGGTCTCAGTGTTCAAACCCCACTGATCAAAACTTCTGACATGTCAAAAGTTTTTTAAAAAGTTGTTACACTTTAAAGAGAATCTTTCACCTGCCCACAGATTTGCATTTGAGTGCAGCATGTAATGGGGAGGGCTGCACAAACTCTGGGGCACTTTATATATTTTTTCCTACCCTCTTTCCTTACTTAGATATCGGTGCTGTAATATTTGGTGCCCGATATTTAAATAACCCCATGAACTGCCAATGGGGCGGTAATTGGCAAGGGGACGTGTAACATCGCTGTGACATGCAATGGACAATGTCAACAACAAGAGCTGGAGAGGGGAGATCATGTGTGCGTGCACACGCTCTCACTCTTCAGTTCTCGGCAGGCAAGTACAAGACTGTGATCTCAGGTGAGAGATCAGTCTTGTCGTCCTTGTCTGCCGAGAGCTAAAGAGTAAGAGCGTGTGTGCGCGCACAGCTCCGATGCCATGGAACAGAAGAAGAAGAATACACACTCTTCTTCTCCTCTTGTGTTCCTTAGTGGTGGCGGAGTTGCGCGCACACGCTCTCTCCAGCTCTTGCTGTAACGCTGACCGTAGCTGATTGGACAGTGTCACAGCTATGTTACACGCCACCTTGCCAATTACCTCCCCATTGACAGTTCATGGGGTTATTTAAATATCGGGCGCCAAATATTACAGCACTGATATCTAAATAACGAATGAGGCTAGGATTTTTTTTTTAAAGTGCCCCAGAGTTTGTGCAGCCCTCCCCATTACATGCTGCACTCAGATGCACATGTATGGGGAGGTGAAAGGTTCTCTTTAAAAGAAAGGTGTTATCATTTTTTTTTTTTTTATTTGATATGTTTTATTTTATGGGCCTAATTTTTCTAATTATTTTAATATGTTTCCAAAGGTAGCTATTTATTCATATGTTTGTACTTCTGTTGGGGCAGCCATCTTTATTTTTATTTTTCATACTGCTAATTTCTGTTTTGCAGCTTCCGCTGGACCATTTGGACTACGTCGTAGATTCGTTGGACTACTTCGCTGATTTAAGCTTTGTTTTTATTTTTTTAAATAAAATGGTTAAAGTGGATTGTGTGGAATAGTTGTCATTTCAATAAAATAAATTTCTTTGTCTCTGTTTTTTAATACTTCAATACCACCTTAGTAATGGCAGCTGTCTGATTGAGAGCGTCCATTACTAAGAAGGGGCTTAGTGTTAGCCAGTAATAAGGCTATCACTAACCCCTATTATTACCCCGGTACCCACAGCCACCAGAAGTACCGGGAAGAGCTGGGTACGATCCAGCACCCGACCGTCTGAAGAGAAGGGCGGGTACTGGGGTGGCCGCAGGCAGGTACTGTCAGGCTCGGAATGGCCAAAAACCATGGCCCTCTTCACCCTGGTAATGCTAGGCTGCTGCTGCTTTATTGTATCTGGCTGGTTATGAAAAATGGAGGGGGATCTCACGTCATTTTTTTTCTATTATTTTTTTTTTTTAAAAGACCTACGTTCCCGCTATTTTTCATAACCAACCAGATACAATAAAGCAGCTGCAGCCTAGCATCACCAGCGTGGGAAGGTCCACGTTTTTTATCCCTTCCCAGCCTGGTAAAACCAGCCTGTAGCCACCCTGCTGCCTTACCGTCGCTTCAGATGGTCGGGTACTGGATCCCCTCGCGGCAGTGAGAACCGGGGTAATAATAGGGGTTAGTGATAGCCTTTTTACTGGCTAACACTAAGCCCCTTCTTAGTAATGGACGTTCTCAATCAGACAGCAGCCATTACTAAGACAATAATAAAGTATTAAAAAAAACAGACATAAGAAATTTTTTTTTATTGAAATCTAAACTCCCCCATGCAACCCTCTTTCACCATTTTATTTTTTTTTTAAAAGTAGATCATCGAAGTAGTCCAATGAATCTATGACGTAGTCCAAACACTCCAGCGGAACCTACCAAAAAAAGCAGTATAAAAATTTAATAACGTAAATTTGCCACAATAGAAACTAGAGGTCAAGGAAAAATAATTCCCCTTCATGTAACTGCTTCCTGTCAACTGAAAAGTCATCCGCCAGAGGGAAAAATGTTTCCCCATGGTGCAGTACAAGAAAGTCTAATTCCCAGGTCAGGCTTTCTAGTACTCCGCCATCAAGAAACATTTTTCCTCCTGGCGGATGATTTTTCCATTGACAGGTAGCAGAGTTCTTCCGCAGCGGTGTTAGGGGGGCAAACTCGGCAATTGCCCAGTGCCCCCAGAATGGGCCACTACTCTTGGGCCAGTGCTGTGTGCTTGCCCCGCAGACTAAAATTTGCCAGCCAACCCCTGGCCATTGGCTCCCTGCTCCGCCGTTTGCCCTTGTAGGCCACAGCCTGGTTTAGACCTGAGGCCTACAAGAGATCGGAATCATGCTGATGACGTCAACTGCCCGGCACGATGACATCACTGCATCATGCCATCCACGCCGGACCACGGAACTCAGTTAAAGTTCATAAGTCTATTAGGTAATAAAAAGGGGGCATAAAAAATTGCATACAAAAGGGGGCATCCTTATTGTGGGGGCATAAAGTAGGCATTTGAATGTGGCAGAAAAAGTGCCATAAGTACTGAATGGGGGCATAAAAGGCCGCATTACTACTGAGTGGAGACATTATTTCTGTGGGGACATAAAGGGGTATTAGTACTGAGTGGGAATTCTATTACTGGGGAGGGCCCTAAAAGTGGCTCTATCACTGAGTAAGTTATAAAGGGGACACTAACACTGTGTAGGGGAACAAAAGTAGCACTTACTGTGTGGGGCCTTTGGGGGAACAAAAGGGTGTGTGTACTATTACTGTGTGGGGCACCTAGTATAGTATGTATAGGGAGTTTGTGTAGAGGTAGGGAATAGTTAGGGAGTGCGCTAGAAAGGCAAGGAGTCAAAGATATCTGTGTCATATTCTGCAGGGCTTAGGAAATCGTGTCCGGGAGAAGTTGTCATTGCGGTCTTGGCTGGATAAAGAAGAAAAGGTGAAAGCGAGCGACTTCAATCTGAGAAGACGTCACCTGTGAGTCACTCGATATAACTATACTGTAATCACTTATATGGTCTGCAGATATCTTGTGTATAACTGGCATCTACCTCTATAAGGTCACTGTATGGTGGTAATATTGGTCTATATATAGTGTGTATTATTCACTAACAGTATGGTGGGGTTTTTTCTGACACTATGTTGCAGTAATATGTGATCATGGTTTGGTAGTTTTTTTCAGTAACAGTATGGAGTTATTATTCAGTAACAGTATGGAGGTATTATTCAGTAGTAGTATAAAGGTATTATTCAGTAACAGTATGGAGGTATTATTCAGTAACAGTATGGAGGTATTATTCAGTAACAGTATGGAGGTATTATTCAGTAGTAGTATAAAGGTATTATTCATTAAGAGTATGGAGGTATTATTCAGTAGCAGTATGGAGGTATTATTCAGTAGCAGTATGGAGGTATTATTCAGTATCAGTATGGGGGTATTATTCAATAACAGTATGGAGGTATTATTCAGTAACAGTATGGAGGTATTATTCAGTAGCAGTATGGGGGTATTATTCAGTATCAGTATGGAGGTATTATTCAGTAACAGTATGGGGGTATTATTCAGTAACAGTATGGAGGTATTATTCAGTAACTGTATGGAGGTATTATTGCGTAACAGTATGGAGGTATTATTCAGTAACAGTATGGAGGTATTATTCAGTAACAGTATGGAGGTATTATTCAGTAACAGTATGGGGGTATTATTCAGTATCAGTATGGAGGTATTATTCAGTATCAGTATGGGGGTATTATTCAGTAACAGTATGGGGGTATTATTCAGTAACAGTATGGAGGTATTATTCAGTAACAGTATGGAGGTATTATTCAGTAGCAGTATGGGGGTATTATTCAGTATCAGTATGGAGGTATTATTCAGTAACAGTATGGGGGTATTATTCAGTAACAGTATGGAGATATTATTCAGTAACAGTTTGGAGTTATTATTCAGTAACAGTATGGGGGTATTATTCAGTAACAGTATGGAGGTATTATTCAGTAGCAGTATGGGGGTACTATTCAGTATCAGTATGGAGGTATTATTCAGTAACAGTATGGGGGTATTATTCAGTAACAGTATGGAGGTATTATTCAGTAACAGTATGGAGGTATTATTCAGTAACAGTATGGAGGGATTATTCAGAAACAGTATGGGGTATTATTGGTAATGTTGGTCTTACAATCTATGTAAATTACTGTGGTGGGGGCTGTGGGGAAGTGTGAGTGTGGCAGCAGATTATCAGGCTAAGAGACAGTCCGCAGAGTGGCATGTGATGAAGAGAAAAAATATTTGGGAGGACTAAGGACGCTGCAAGCGTCAGAAACGCGTAGGCACCGCTCACACTGCCATAAATCCACCATTCATTTGAGAATATCTACCTGCAATGTTATTGTTTTTATTTTTCATTATACAATAAAACTTGGAAATAGTTTCCTATTTTAAAAGACTTCAAGGACACAGCGCTGGATCCATTTCTTTGTCTTCCTTTGTATGGCATGTGATGAACTTTGACATGTAGGTGATACTTACGTGTGGTATGTGGGCCCATAACTTGTGTACAGCCCAGGGCCTAAGATCATATTAACCCCTATCCGCACCTGGACGTAACTGTCCGTCGTTGCGGGAGGTTACTTCCCGCACGAGGACGTACAGTTACTGAGTTAATCCCGGTGCACACTGTCGGCGACAGTGTGCACCGGGAACCGGGAGGTCAGCTGTCGCCGACAGCTGACACTCCCCTCTTGCCGGCCAGCGGTCCTTTGCCGCTGATTTCGGCGCATTAACCCCTTAAATTCCGAAATCGCGGGGTCTGCCAATAGTTAATATGGCAAACGGAAGCCAAACAATGGCTTCCGGGTCTGCCATGGACGGAAGCCCATCAGGACCAACCTTCGGCTGGTCCTGATAGGCTTTCTGTCAGAGGGACAGAAAGTCACTGTGTCGTTCCCGATGCACACTGTCGGCGACAGTGTTCATCGGGAACTTGGAGATCAGCTGTCCCCGACAGCTGACACTCTCCAGTGTTGCCAATCAGCGGCTCAGCGCCGCTGATTTCGGCAATTAACCCGTTACATGCGGGGCTCGATTGCGATCTCCGCATGTAGCGGGTTTGTAGCGCATCAGCAGCCCCCATGCAATCGTGGGGGCTTCTGATGCTTGTGATGGCACCCGGGGGCCAGACAATGGCCCCCAGGTCTGCCATGTATGTCAGCCTATGAGGATCAGCCTCTGCTGATCCTCGTAGACCAACTGTCAGAGTGACTGTGACGTCACACTGTCAGTTGGAATACATTACACTACCTAGGTAGTGTAATGTATTCTAGCAGCGATCAGAGCTGCAGGTCAAAAAAAGAAAGTGTAAAAAGTAAAAAAAAAAGTTAATAAACAAAAATATAGTGTGAAAAGTCAAAAAAAATTAATAAAAATGTTTTATAAAAGTGTAAAAATAAAAGGTTTTGTTTTCCTATAATAAGTCATTTATTATAGGGAAAAAATGAAAACGTTAAAAAACAGTACACATATTTGGTATCGCCGCGTTCGTAACGACCCAATCTATGAAACTATAATGTTAATTTTTCCGTACGGTGAACGCCGCAAAAAAAATAAACGGAAAACTGTCAGCATCGCTATTTTTTGGTCATCACCCCTCCCAAGATATAGAATAAAAAGTGATCAAAAAGTCGCATTTACCCCAAAATGGTACCAATAAAAACTACAACCCGTCCCGCAAAAAAGAAGACCTCCCACAGCTTTTTTGACGAAAAAATAAAAACGTTACGGCTCAGAATAGCGTGTCCCAGAAAATAAATTATTTTATAGAAACGTAATTTTATTGTGCAAACACTGCAAAACTTAAAAAAACTATACACATATGGTATCGGCGTAATCGTACCGACCGGCAGAATAAATTAAAACGTAATTTATTGCGCACGGTGAACGCTGTAATAAATAAAGAATTTAAAGCGCCAAAATCGCTGTTTTTTGGTCACCTTAGCTCTAAAAAAGATCCTGAGGGGCCAAAATGCTCACTATACCCCTAGAAAAATTCCTTGAGGGGTGTAGATTCCAAAATGGGGTAACTTTTGGGGGGTTTCCACTGTTTTGGTCTCTGCGGGGCGTTGCAAACCCGACATGGCACTGAAAACCAATCCAGCAAAATCTGCGCTCCAAAATCCAAAAGGCGCTCCCTCCCTCCTGAGCCTTGCTGTGGGTCCAAACATCAGTTTACGACCACATATGGGGTATTGCCGTAATCGGGAGAAATTGCTTTACAAATTTTGGGGTGCTTTTTCTCCTTTATTCCTTGTAAAAATGAAAAAATTCTATGTTTCCACAGAAAAATAGGAGATTTTCATCTTCACAGACTAATTCCACTAAATTCTGCAAAAAAAACTGTGGTGTCAATATGCTAACTATACCCCTAGAAAAATGCCTTGAGGGGTGTTGTTTCCAAAATGGGGTCACTTTGGGGGGTTTCGACTGTTTAGGTACCACAAGACCTCCTCAAACCTGACATGGTGCCTAAAATATATTCCTAAAAAAAGGAGGCCCCAAAATCCACTAGCTGTTCCTTTGCTTCTCAGGCCTGTGTTTCAGTCCATTAGGACACTAGGGCCACATGTTGGATATTTCTAAAATCTGCAGAATGTGGGCAATAAATATTGAGTTGTGTTTCCCTGGTAAAACCTTCTGTGTTACAGATTTTTTTTTATTACAAATGAATTTCGGCACCTCTACTTTGCCTTAATTCCTGTGAAACGCCTAAAGGGTTAAAATATTTTCTGAATGTGGTTTTGAATACCTTGAGGGGTACAGTTTTCAAAATGGGGTGATTTATGGGGACTTTCTAAGATATAAGGCCCTCAAAGCCACTTCAGAACTGAACTGGTCCCTGAAAAAATAGCCTTTTGACATTTTATTGAAAATATGAGAAATTGCTGCTAAAGTTCTAAGCCTCGTAACGTCCTAGAAAAATAAAAGTACGTGAAAAAAAATGATGCAAACATAAAGTAGACATATGGGAAATGTTAACTAGTGACTATTTTGTGTGGTATTACTATCTTTTTCACAAGCAAATACATTTAAATTTAGAAAAATGCTAATTTTTGCAAATTTTTGCTAAAATTTGAAGTTTTTCACAAATAAATATTGAATTTATCGACCAAATTTTTTCACTAACATAAAGTACAATATGTCACGAGAAAACAATCTCAGAATCGCTTGGATAGGTAAAAGCATTCCGGAGTTATTACCACATAAAGTGACACATGTCAGATTTGAAAAAATCATCTGTGTCCACAAGGCCAAAACAGGCTGTGTCCTAAAGGGGTTAATCCACCACTGGCATCGAGCCAGCACAGGCAGACCACTACAATACAGCAGGTAGAGCAAAGAAACCAGCCCAGGACGTGCAGCTTCAAAACAGGCCTTGAAGTTTCACCTGGCAAGAAGATGTGTTAAACCATTTTCAGTGATAATGCTGCGTTGTTGATCTATGATACTAAAGTAATACAGTAAGAAGAATTCTTTAAATCTTTTCTGAAATGTTAAATACTTTTGTGTCAAAAAAGACAAATCTTTTCTATACTTCAAACAGCACTTTAACAAAAAACAACAAATATTTTCCTATTTGAAAAAATGTATATATTGCGTGTTTGTTGTGTAAAGCTAGTAATGAGAAAAACTCAGATAGAATTGGAGGGGGGGGCGTCTTTTTATAGTTCGCCTCAGGCAGCAGAGAGGCTAGGTTCACCCCTGAGTGCATTAGATATTTTACTACAGACTTTAATGTAACATCTCGCTGCACTAAAAAACCCCACTATAAATTGCTAAAAAAAAATAAAACGCCATTAAAAACACCATCAAAAATTCAGCAAAACGCTGAGTCAATCCAACATATGGTACTTCAAATACGCCAGAAAAAAAACGCATGTTTCATTTTAATAACGCTAGAAGCGGATTTTCGAACAGTTTAAATTGCTAGAAAATTTCTGTGTGTGAAGGAGGCCTGACCTGTGGCAGCTTTTAAAGAAATGTTTTATTGTGCTGTCTGGTTCATGTGAAGGAGGCATTCAATGTGTTTCCTGAGACAGGTAGCTAAGTATATGGCAAAGTTTTAAAAAAAAACTTTGGGCTGTTTAAGAGATATTTTCTAAACCCAGAAAACTTCTTAGGGATTAATAGTAAAATAATGCAGATGCCATTAAAGGGTTTTTTTCCAGAACCAATTTACTTAATCCTATTTAACAGAAAATATTAAATTAATGTAGTTTGTAATATACATATAATTGTTGCTTCTAACACCCTATTCCAAAGCTGGTCATGTGATGTGTCTCCAACAGTAAAATCGGAACTTCCGGTGCTGCCCCTTACATGAGCAATTACTTCCCTTCCCTCAATGTACGGGTACGTCATTTTTTACGTCACTATACACTGAGAGAAGGGGTGGACCGGATACTCTTCCTCAGCCGTCTCTAAGCATGCGTGGTTGGTACACAAACAGTGTTTACCACGTGTGCCTAATCCTCTGCTATCAAAGCGCCTGCGCGGAATTTAGGCAATGAGCCTACAGGAAACAGCTGACAGTAGAAAGTTTTAGATGTAAGCAAAGCGCAAATCGAGTGCAGCGGGCGTACAGTAAGTAAAATAAATCGGAGAAAAAGCTCGACAGCATTCTTACACCATCCCTAGCAAGGATCTCAAAAAAATGTGAAATTATTTTAGTATCGGAAAACCCCTTTAAGGTAGCTTTTGCACCTATTTCAATTCAAGTTGCTAAGCAAAAATCTGTTCACAAGCAGCCTGTATAAGAGCAGCTACAGAAAGGATGAGTTTATGGTGTCATCACACTTCATCAACAAGTCATGGAAGGCGGGGGCAATGTGCAAACTAACCAGATGAAAGGTCCCATCTGGATAAAACACATTTTTTTAAAGGTAAAGCTGAGTATCTTCTTCGCTATGTTTAACAGGACAAATGTGAACTTTAATTCATGTCACTAGCTTGTATAAGGGAACTGAATATCTTCTGCTATAAGCAGGTGGGATCTGCAGCCAGAACTCATCTCTATCAGCAGAGATCAGTGCTGCGGACATGTTTTTTTTTATTCAGTGGGTTAAGAACTGTTGTCACAAAAGGGTAGAGTGACCATCCGTGCAAACTGGGGGTACTTCAACTACTGGTTAAGGAGTGAGAGACACTGTTGGGACTACTGGGGTTAGTGGTGAAGGTGCTGCTGGGGCTACTTGAGTAAGAGGGGAAGCACTACTGTGACAATTGGGGTAGGGGGAGCTGCTGTACAGGAAAATAGGTTAGGCACTTCTGTGACAACTGGGAAAAAATGAAGAAGGGCTCTGCTGTGACTACTAGAGAAATTCAGGGATGCACTGCTGTCACTATTGGGTAAATGAAGCGAGGTCCTGCTGTAGTTTGAGGGGCACTGCTGTGACTCCTGACTACTGTGACTCCTGTCTACATTTTCATTTACACTAGTAATGAAAGTTCTTCTTATGACACAAGGACAGACCCCTCTTAACTAAGGTGTACTAAACAGGTCTGTCATGTGCCAATCAGGTGAGCCAAAAGATAGCAACTCACAGACGCATAAAAAGCACCGTGAAAGTTCATGTGACTCCCCATCATTTTAAAATTCACACTGTGTGTTTTATGTTGCTTTTTTAACATGCCATTTGTATTGTTTTTTTGGTTGCTGAACTCCTCCTAAGACACATGGGAGTTTATCTACCAAAATAACAATAAATGCATATGAAATACAGCTCAGCGAGAGCCTTCTGGCTTTCTGTTTGCCATATGTCCTCTCTACTAGTATGTCTTAAAGAAGCCCAAAGTTAAAATATGTTTAGAAATATAAAAATATTGGGGAGGATTTATCAATGTATTAGGCCTCATGCACACATCCTTCCCTGTTTTCACGTCCGTTTAAAACGGATCCATGTGTCTGTTGTGACATCCGTGTGGTTTCCGTTGTCACTCCGCGTCCGTTCCGTTTTAAACGGATGTTGTGCCTCCGTTTGTTTTCCCTTTTAAACGGTCCGTTAAAATCCATCTTGTGTGTTGAATGCAGGGAATTTTGGCACGCCCTGCCATTGCTTAGTAACGGATACGTGAAAAATGGACGGCACACGGATGCATTCCGTGTGCCGTCCGATTTTTTGATGGACACACAGACTTCAATGGGCTCCACGGTCACTGAACGTTGGACAAAAGTAGGACATGCACTACTTTTGACTGAACCGTCAAAACAACGGAAGTGTGCATGGCCCCATAGAAATGAATGTGTCAGGGTGCTATCTGTTAAAAAAAAATGGATAGCACCCTGAAGAAAATGACTGAAGTGGGCATGAGGCCTTAAAGGGAACCTGACATTAGTTTTGATTACCCTAAACCGCTATTACTGCCATATACTGTAGGATCCAGAGAGTAATGAAGCATACCTTAGAAAAAGAAGTTTAGACAACTCCTGTGCCATATGCAAATTACTCTTGAAGTACTGGCCCTATTAAACCGGCCAATTTTGGCCGATGCAACGAGCGCCGATCAACGAGATGTCGTTGATCAGCACTCGTTTGCTCCTGTCACAAGGTGCTATGGATGGGGACAAGCGGTCGTTACTCAAAACGCTCGTCCCCATCCATTATTATCATGTCGACAGTGCTTCTCCCTGTTTACACAGGTAGATGTGCTGTCGACAACAATAATATTTTACTTTCTTAAAACTATACGATCAGCAGATGAATGAGCGTTTGCTCGTTCATCTGCTGATCGCTGCCCTGTTTACACAGGGCAATTATCGGCAACAAGCGTTCTATGAACGATCGTTTTGCCCGATAATTGCCTAGTGTAAAACCCCCTTTAATACTCTTGTGTTTTTACAGCAGGCAATTGTCCTGCAATTTTGGCAGTAATCCCACCGATCTAGACATGATCATCACAGGGAACAGTGGATGATGCAGGAGGTGTTAGAAATGTCAATCAAGCCTAGATGGGAGGGGTTGCCTTCTGCAGAAACTGATCATTTGAGATTTGCATACGACGCAGGAGTTGTTAAAACTTCTTTTTCTAAGGTATGTTTTATTACTGCTGCTATACATGCATATTTTCTGAAATGTCTCTTTAGTCCCTATATAGTGGTTATAGCAGTTTAGTTTATTTTTAAAACTGATTACAGGTTCACGTTAATATTGGTAAATATAGTGGTCGCTGCAAGTGGGAAATATCCTGGTGCACTGCACACAAGGCATCAATATCCCCCACTGGTTTATAGCTAAGCAAAGGGACACTGCTCCAAAGCAAATTACTCTTCTAGTTCTACCTTGTCCTGGTATTCCCAGAAATCCATATCAACCAGTTCTTAGGGGGGCTCTAAGAAGCAAACAAGGATGTCCACATACTTCATTGAACATCTGTTCTGTTCAAATATTTTGTATATATTGTTTTATTCTATATTATTTCTTCCTACATGTTATTGACTATGGTTGCAATTCAGCATCATGATAATTCTAATGATTTGCAGGATATAAGGACTGGTAACAAATACACTATAATTAATATGTAAATCTCCATTAATAAAGCCGGAATCATATAAGCTGTTTTGTGATTTTCTCTCTGGAAATTTTGCAATTGCAGCCAAGTAACAGAAAAACCATCTGGGGATCTGCAAGTATTGCCTAGCAATGTTCAGGAAATGTTAATTTCTTTGCTGTGCTCAACACAGATCTGCGCAATGAATCCGGGTGGTGTATCCAATTCATTAAATAGAGCAAAGCATGATTTCATTGCTAAGAGTTTATTTCTAAAGAGACCATGTAGATCTGTAGCATATCCTAATGTATATTTGGCAATAAGTTTCCAAAGACCCCGCTCAGCCCAAAATTGCTATGCATTGTCCCCCTTCCAATGGCTAAATCTCTCTTTGTCAAAGCTGCAACTAAAGACCCTTTTACACCATCAGATATATGTAGCACATCAATTAGCGCTCGTTCCATGAACCGTAAACCAGGGACGAATGAGATTGTCGACAGCACATCCCATGTGATGCCGACAACGATGATTTTTAGGACTGCATGAAAGTTGCGATCAGGCCCCAAATGAGCGTTTGCTCGTTTTTCGGCTGATCGCTGAGCACATTTCACAGGCTGATGATCGGAAGCTTCCTGAACAGTGGTGCGAGGGCACCTGCTGATTGTAAAATGTACAAATGAATAAACTGAACAGTGTGAAATTAATATGTTAATTATTATAATTATTATTCATATGTTAATACGATACTGACAGTATTGTAAGAGGAGGACACCCAGGGAGGGACAAGGGGAGGGCTGTAGATGGCTATGTAAAACTTTGAACACTTTATATATATATATATATATATATATATATATATATATATATATATATAACAATGTATTATGGTGATTTAAGAAACTTTGTAATTGGTTTTTATTTTTAAAAAACTTAACTTTTTCAGATACAGCTTCTATGTATTATGGATACATAGAAGCTGTATCTCGCGCACGAACCTGAATCCGTCAGATCAGCGGGACTGACGACTGCGGTGAGACACGCAGGATCCATCTCTTATCAATCATATCTGAGTTCAAATCTGCTTAAAACACTATAATATATTGTTTGTTTGTTTGTTTTTTATTAAAAAGTGTTCAAAGGTTTACATATCCTTTAAGGAGAAATAGCCGGACACATCATGCAATGTTGATTTGTTGGCGGATTGTTGGCGGATTGGGGGGTCCCGCCCGCCCTCCCTTAAGATAGGGTTATGTTTTGTTTAGCAATGTGGATTCTTTGTTGCTGCTGGTGTTTTTTCTTTTACAGGAGTCGGCTGGTGGTGACTGGTAGGAGCGGAGTCACGGTGGCTTTGTTGGCGGATTGGGGGGTCCTTGGAGTTGGTGGTAATTTGAAGTAGGGGATTCATCAGAGGTATGGTCCCTAACAAATACATAATTGCTCGTGGAGATGGGCGTATTTTGGACTCCTGCTGGGTGGTGTCCCGGGGAGTGGTTTTACATACTTGAGGGTAAGGTTAAGCAATAAGGGTTCGAAATGGAGCGAGCTCTGTAATCCCATGGTCATGTAATTGTACAGATATAATGTACTGACATATGGTTTGCACTAATCTGTATTCAGTGGAGCACCCAATTGCAGTGGATATATATAATGATTATATGCAATGGGGCTACACACTGTACTGTCCGGATAAAAATTCAACACACTGTCTCTAGAAAAAGTTCCTCACCATCCCCAATATCAAGGAGGTTAGATGTGCTAGATTACAGGTGGATCATGAGTGTATCGCTGTCGCTGAACCTGTCAGATACGTGGGACTGACGGTTAACATCAGTGTGTTATGATTAGCAGCAGGACTGCTGCTAATCAATGGTTTCTATTGTCTCTGTGTTTTGGAGTTGCTAGGCAATGCCTTTGGTCTGAATCTGGATTTTGGCATCATTTAGCTTTGCCTGGTTAATTAGGCCGGAGTACTTTTCTTGGGCCTATATATATACTTCAGGCCTGGATTACTTAGGTGCTGGTTATACTGTTTCTAGAATGTGCTAAACTTTTTCCAGATTCTTGTTAATGACTTTGTTACTTGTCTGTTTGTTTGTGTGTTTGTTTGTTTGTTTGTTTGTTTGTTTGTTTGTTTGTTTGTTTGTTTGTACTGAACAGGATTCAGCGCTACATACAGCTGCTCTGTATGCAGAATACAGATCAGCTGTATCTAAAAAAAGTAAAACTAATTTTTAATAAAGAATAATTAAAAAGTTTCACTAATCACCCTGACAGACCTGTTTATTACATAGCCTGTAACCCCTACCAGCACCACAACGTAATAGCATGTTTTGGTGCGGGGGGTGATGTATGGAGCCGGCTCACCCACTGAGCCTGCTCCGTACGCAGCTGGAGTCAGATGTGTATTACAGCTAACACCCGGGACTAACGGCCAGGAACAGCGATCGTGTTGTTCCTGGCCGTTTAACCCCTTAGATGCTGTTATCGATCACGATCGCAGCATCTAAGACGTTAGAAAGCGCGGTGCGATTGGCAGGGCCACCATCAGGTATTTCACGGCCCCATACAGCTAAATTTTATGGGCCCCCTTACCGTGGCACCGCCTGTTAACGGTACTCCGTCTAGCACTATATCATGCTACCCAGGATCGCCATCAGGAGGGTATTAGGTGTACTGATGTGAGGGGCCCGTCCAAACCTAATTGAAAGGGGGTCCGGCAACTGCCGCGACTTGCCTTTGGTAGAAAAAAAACAGGCCCCTGCAATGGGGCCCGTTTTTTTCACCAAAAGAATGTCGTGAGCTGTGGGTCCCCCCTCTCGTCATGGGGGCCGTCAAACACCGCCGACCGATCGCGCACATCCGCAAACTCCCGCGCGTGCGCACTTGCGAGCATGCGCGATTGCGCGCGCACCCGCGTCCGCCTGGAAGCGCGCACCAAATTTTGAGGCAGATTTTGACCTGCCCACACTATCTTGCCGCGTTTTTTGCTGCGTTTTTTGCCCGCGCCGATTGAGGACAGCAGACAAAAAACGCCGCAAAAAATGCATTTTCTGCCTCCCATTAATTTCGATGGGAAGTCAGAGGCAGAACAGCGGCAAGAAAGGACGTGCTGCTTTTTCTTTTTTCCGCGACTGGCTCCCATTGATTTCAGATTAAATCAATGGGAGGCGGTTTTGGAAGTTGTTTGGTGCTGATTCTGACGCAGTGTCCGAGTCAATATCAAGGCCCAAAAACTCTAAACTGGGCCTTATTGTTAGGGCTTATTCAGACGCGGAAAAAAGAAAAAGCAGCACGTCCTTTCTTGCCGCGGTTCCGCCTCTGACCTCCCATCGAAATCAATGGGAGGCAGAAAATGCATTTTTCGCTGCGTTTTTTTGTCTGCTGTCCTCAATCGCCGCTGGCAAAAAACGCAGCTAAAAAACGCGGCAAGATAGTGTGGGCAGGGCAAAATCTGCCTCAAAATTCTTTAAGGTATTGCTATTGCGTCTGCGAGCGCCCGGGCTGTCGCGGGTGCGCGCGCGGGCTGTCGCGAGTGCGGGCGTTCGCGGGTGCGCGCTTGCGGACGCTCGCGAGTGCGCACGCGCGGGAGTTTGCGGGTGCGCGCGATCGGTCGGCGGTGTTTGACGGCCCCATGAGAGGGGGGGGGCCCGCAGCTCACGACATTCTTTTGGTGAAAAAAACGGGCCCCTTCTACCAAAGGCAAGTCGCGGCAGTTGCCGGCCCCCCCTTTCAATTAGGTTTGGCCGGGCCCCTCACATCAGTACCCCTAATACCCCCCTGATGGCGGCCCCGGCGATTGGGGATGGTGATGGTTGTCATGGCAGCCCGGGGGCCTAATGAAGGCCCCCAGGACAGCCTTTCTTCATCTCCTGTTATAATAGCGCTATGCGCTGTGTCCCTGATTATAATAGCACCATACACCCTGTAGATAGTGCCCATCATAGAGCACCCTATAGATAGTGCCCCATAGAGCCTCCTGTAGATAGTCCCACATAAAGCACCCTGTTGATAGTGGCCCCCATAGATGCCCCTGTAGATAGTGGCCCCCATAGATGACCTTGTAGATAATAGCCCCTGTAGATAGTGGCGCACATACAGCCCCCCCCTGTAGATAGTGCCCCACATATAGCACCCCCTGTAGATAGTGCCCTACATACAGCCCCCTGTAGAAAGTCCACCACATATAGCTCCACTGTAAAGAGTGCCCCACTTATAGCCCCCTGTAGATAGTGCCCCACCTATAGCCCCCTGTAGATCGTGCCCCAACATACAGTCCCCTGTAAATAGTGCCCTACATATAGCCCTCCCTGTATATAGTGCTCCACATATAGACCCCCAGATGATCGTGCCCCAACATATAGCCCCCCTGTAAATAGTGCCCCACACATAGCCCCCTGTAGATAGTGCCCCATATATAGCCCCCTGTAGATAGTGCACCCTGAAGATAGAGCCCCCCTGTAGATATTGTCACTCACAATTTTAGGAGGAAAAAAACAAAACTGAACATACTCACCTGATCCCGTTCCCGGGCTGTCCTCTTGCAATGCAGGCCTGCTCTCTTCTGAGCAGGTCTGTTGGGGATGAGCGGCGTAAACGGTGCGATGAAGTCATCGCACCGCTTGCGTCATTGAAAGGCGCTGAATGGCAGGTGCCCTTTCATTCAGCACTTATGCATGCAATTGTATCTGCTACATATAGATGCAAGTACAATAAGGGTACGGCCACACAGAGCGGCCCTGACACGGTCACAACGCGGCCAACAACCGCGCTGGCACTATGTAGGCGTGGCTATCAAATACCTCGTTAAGGGGTATTCCGGTTACATGGGCATGCGCACTGTCGCTCCATTCATTCTCTATGGGAGCGCCGGAGAAAGCCGAGTGCAGTGTTTGGTTTTTTCCAGCGCTGCCATAGAGAATGAATAGGGGGTAAATTGTTGTAATATGCAAAATCGTGCGCCCATAAAGTGTGTATTAATTCTTGGCCACACGATTTTGCAGATAAAGGGACGGTTTACCCGCCTTAACATGCGGCCACTAACAGGCTGTTTGACAGCTGCACCGAACATGGTGCCGGCGCGGTTGTAAGCTGCGTTGCGTTGGTGTCAGGGCCGCTCCGTGTGGCCTTACCCTTAGAGTGCAGGAGGGGCTGGCAGCGGCTGGTTTCAGTGGCGCCGCTGCCCCCTCAGAGAGGCAGCAGGCCTGAGGCAAGCAGCTCATCTCGCCTCATGGAGGGTGCAGCCCTGGCCATGGTCCTCCTAGCATCCCCCACACTACGCATACAGCCATAAAAATAACATCTTTTGTTGCATTAGCATCCAGGGATTTACAATGAACTTACTCCATGATGCCTACCATTACGATTCTCTCTATGCATGTCTGTCACCATGACAATAAGTCGGATTCCTTTAGTTGGCACCCCCACCCTCTCTTTATTATACTCCAGTAATGATTCTGTTATACCCGTAGGTCTCTTGGAACCTCCCTGCTTTGCATGCTTCTGAGTACATTAGTGCTTGAGAACCTAGCCCACACAGCGCACACATCATCAATCAACAAGTCATACGATTCAGCGTGTCAAAATTCATGAATTATTTATGTATTTATGAATTTTTTTGTACTTATCATGATTTTTAAATTTTGTGACATCGTACTTTTTAGTATTTATTCATTCACAAACATGTTTACCTTTTTTTATAGTGGTCATTTTGCTGGTGGTCATTTTAACTATGGCTCTTCTAAGCTGTTTCTCTTAGAAGTAGGTAGCACTAGTACTAGTATAATTTTTTTTTAAGGTGTGGCTTACTTAATAGGCGGAGTGTAAGGGCACGCTCAGACATAACGGAAAATTTCTGCTGCAGATTTTGCTGCAAATTTACGGCAATTACGCAACTAATTTGCAGCAAGATTTACATATTTGACAGTTAGGGCATGTTCAGATGTGGCGGAATTCTGCAGACACTGTCCACATCAATGCCGCACATAATCTGAGTTACAGATTTCGTTGTGCCTTTGCCTAAAATGTGCAGTAAAATGCTGTGGATTAGTCGTTGCAGATTCAGGTGAAGAGTACATCCTGCTCTCTTTTAAAACATTCCATCTCAGTCTGGCTATAGACCTCGACACACAAAGGTCCAGTCAGAATTATGAAATATCCTGTTCGCGATTGCAATCCGCAACGCAACACACATAACATCTGCGGATTTCATTGCGTAATTTTGCAACTCCATTGAAGTCAATGGAGAAATTACGCCACAAGTACGCATCAAGTCCGCAACAGACAGTGTGTGCTGCGGACACCAAATTCCGCACCACAGCCTATGGTCCGCAGTGGAGTTGTCCACAACATCTGCACAAAGATAACTAAAAATTTGTGGAAACCAATGGACAGACTGTCTGCTGCGGATTTCCAGTGCGGACTGTCCGCAGCGGAATTCCACACCACCTAAATCCAGATGCGGCAGATTTCACCGAGGACTTGTCGTAGATTTCAGCTTTTGCATTGCAAAGGCTGAAATCCACAGTGAAAATCTGCTGCCTTTCAGCAACAGACTGTGCCTGCCGCGGAATGTAAATTCCGCAATGCAAGTTAGTTTTTCGCACTGTGATTTTCTGCAACGTCTGCACTAAGTTACCTAGAAGTCTGCTGCAGATTTCCACTGTGGCCTGTCCGTAGCCGAATTCCGCAGCAAATGCAACTCACTGAACGTGCCCTGAGGGTATGTTCACACGGATTATTTTCGGACGTTTTTCAGGCCGTGAACGGCCAAAAAATCGGAAGCAGTGTTCCAACGGGCCGCTTTTTTCAAAATGGCAGCGTAAAAAAACGGCCATGAAAAAAAAGTGCAGGTCACTTGGGACGTTTTTGGAGCCGTTTTTCATAGACTCTATTGAAAATAGCCGCGGTCATTATTTTCAATGACCAGGCTCCCGGGCAATGCACGGACCGCGAAAACCACGTTTGTGTGCATGGCCCAATAGGAATGAATGGGGTCACAATTCTCCCATGGATTTTCGGGGGAATTGCGGCCGCAAAAGCACTCCTAACATGCAGATTTATTTCTGCCTTTGATGATCACTTGAGAGTGAATGGGGGATAGGGGTTAACTGCATGCAAACCTGCAATTTCTATGTTTAAATTGAGTTCGGCTTTGGAATTATTCTAATGCCTGACGATGAATATTCACACTGCCTTTATAAATATAGATAAAGCATACATCTGCTGATTATCTTATAATGTAACATTGCACCTACTCTGCCTGCTGTGCAAAACACGTGCTTAGCGAGTGACACAATAGTTATCTAGAGGGCAAGCTGAAAATATACCCTAGCAAGAATAACATGGACCAGTTTGGTACAGTTTCCATCTATTTGTACATACAGATAACTCATCAGGCATTCTAAAGCGTCTTGTCATTATACAAAGCCACTGTACTCCGTTGGAATGCATGGATATTAACTCCTTAAGGACGCGGACAATTTTGGCCTTGATGACCGAACTATTTTTTTTATATTTTCCACTTTTTCATTTTCTGTCCTACGTAGCTGTATGAGACTTTGTTTTTTGCGGGACAAGTTGCACTTTATATAGGTACCATTTTTTTGGTACATTTACATTATTGTTTAATTTCTATACATTTTTATTTTGGCAAAAATGTAGGAAAAAAAGCAGTTCCGCTGCAATTTTCTTTATTTATTTTTTACACCATACACCGATCATCATAAATAACATTATACACTTATTGTACAGGCTGTTATAGATGTGGCGATACCAAATATGTGTATATTATTTCGTGTTTTGGAACTTATATTTTGAAAAGTTTATTTATTGTAAAAAATGAACATTTCTTTGTATTTTTTTTTACAATTTTTTTTTTATTTAACAAAAATTTTTTTTTTTTATTTCCGGAGAGGGATTTTTCATTTTGATTTTGGAAGATTAATGTACTGGCATATATCTATATGCCAGTACATTAGCCAGTGTACTGATTGTACACAGGCAGTTGTTAGGGTATACCTCAGTATGCCCTAACAGCAAATATGGTCAGACAGCCCTGGGGTCCTTCAATGGAATCTGAGCTGTCTGCCCATACCAGGTATAGCCATTGATCGCGTCACAGGGATATTCTGTGACGCGATCAAAGGGCAGTCCCCCTCCTCTTATTTACTTTGAACGCCGTGATCAGCTTTGATCGCGGCATTCAAGTTGTTAACGGCGAAGAGAAGAGGTTTCTCTTCTCTCAGCTGATAGAGCGGGGCTGCGGATGTGTATTACAGCCGTTGCCCCGCTCATCGTGGCGTGTGGACACTGGCTGTCACACAGAACGAGAATACTCGTCCTGATGCGCCAAGTACCCACCACCCCACCACTCAGGACGAGCATTCTCGTCCTGTGTCGGCAACCAATTAATACTGCGAAATTCCTTTATAGCTGTATTTGATAATACAGAAAGTCTGATGATCCGGCACTGGTTTGCATTACAGCACTGCAATATCATTTTGGTTTAACAAGACCAGAAACAGAAGACGGATCAAAGATAATTATTTACGACATTTCTCAGATTAACAGCCAAAGTCATAGCAGCAGATTTTGCGCTTACCTTCCAACTTCCAAGTATCGCAAAGAGGGACAACCGATGCAGCGCACGTAGAACGGTGCAGCAGTATTTTTCCCTGTTAAGTCACGCCTCTAACCGAGCCCTATCCCCACCCATACACACCCGGTTCAACCCACACAGTATCATGCTCCCATAGTGCCTCCCCACAGTAAAATGCCCCTATAGCTGCCCCCACATAGTATAATATCCCATAGTGCCTTCCACACAGTATTAAGCCAAATAGCTGCCCCCACACAGTATAATGCCAGTTAGTGCCTCCCACACAGTATAATGCCAAATAACTGCCCCCACACAGTATAAAACCCCATAGTGCCTCCCACATAGTATAAGGCTGCCATAGCTGCCCCAATACAATATAATGCCAACACAGATGCCCCATACAGTATAATGCCCACACAAATTCCCACATACAGTATAAAGCCCCATACCTGCCCCCACACAGCATAATCCCCCCATAGCTTTCCTCATGCAGTTTAATGCCCACACAGATTCACCCATACAGTATAATGCCCATATAGCTGCCCCCATACAGTATAATGCCCACACAAATTCTCCTATACAATATGATGTCCCCACCGCTGCCCCATACAGCCACCAACAAATGCCCGACAGCCACCACCAAAACGCATACCTCCCAACCGTCCCGGATTCAGTGGGACAGTCCCTGACTCCGGGCGGTGTCCTGCTGTCCCGGGCGGCCGGGGGTATGTCCCGCTGTAAAAATAATTCTGAAGCAGGGAACTATCAGCTCTCTGCTTCAGAATTGGTTCATAGCGGAGGAGCAGAGGGAGCTCCTGCACTCGCCGAAGGCTCCACGGGCACAGTGCTACTTTGCGGGTGGATTGAGTGTCCGACTCACCAGTCACAGTCCCGCTTGTAGCTTTCCTGTGCTTAATTAGCGTGGGAAAGCTACAAGCGGGGCTGTGACTGGTGAGTCTCACAGTCACTCCCAGTGCATATTGCATGTGGCAGCCAGTCTGACTCTGAGTCTCTGACCAGTCACCACCCACACGCAGCAGACAAACAGACGTTGCCGGCAGGATAGACTGAGATAGTGCCTGTCGTTCTTGAATAATCCCTTAACTATTACTGTTTCGCAGGTAGGGAATATGATGGCTTCTATAGTGTAGTGGTCAGCTTGTCTGCCTTACATATGGAAGGTTGCTGGTTCAAAGACGGAAGAGAGGTAAACGTATATTAATGCCAGTGTGAAAGAAGCCTTTGGGCCTGTTCACATCAGCGTTGGCTTTCCGTTTCGGGGTTCTGTTGGAGGTTTCCGTCGGGTGAACCCCGCAGTGGAAAGTCAAACTGAAACCACAGCTTAGGTTTCAGGCACCATTGATATCAATGGTGACGGAAACATTGCTAATGGTTTCCGTTCGTCACCATTCCGGCAGGTTTCTGTTTTTCTGACGGAATCAATAGCGCAGTCGACTGAAACGTAAGCTGTGATTTCAGTTTGACTTTCCGTTGCAGGGGTTCACCCGACGGGAACCTCCGACGGACCCCGGAACGGTGATGTGAACAGGCCCTTACTTTAATCGTTTTTTAATTCAACTTCAGTTGTGCCCGTACTCTTCTTTTTTCTATCCCACTTGTGTGATCACTTATAAAAGGTGTTAGTTATGCTCTTTATTATCACTGAGGTCCCATGCACACAACCGTGCCCGTAATCACAATCTGTGATTACGGGCACGGCCGACCACGGACGTCTGCGGTCAGTCATCCGCATTTGCAGACCGTGCTCCCATTACAAAGTGATTTTTAGCTCAGTTGTCCAGAAATTTCTGAAGTGGAGTTGGCAACGATTCCGGGGAGTCTGCGGCGAGCGGAGGAGTTCCCTCCGCTCTGAACTAATTCTGAAGCAGGGAGCTGATAGTTTCCTGCTTCAGAATTAGTGGCTACTCCTTGATCCCTGTTGCCGATGATCTGGACATTGACGTCAGTGGCTCCTCCTGGAGCGGAATCCCCGGCCAGAGTCGGCAACGGGGATTCGCTCAAGGAGTATCCACTGACGTCACTGTCGATATATGGACAGTAACATCAGGGCTTCCCTCTAGGAGCGGAATCCCCGGCCTATGCTCTGGCTGGGGATTCCGCTTCCAGAGAGAGTCTCAATGGTGCTGTCTACAGGGTAGCACAATCTACAGGGGGGTGGCACTATCAACATGGAAACTGTAGCACTATATAGGGGCACTATCTACATGAGCACTGTGGCACTATCGAGAGGGCACTGGCACTTTATATATGGGCACTGGCACTAGGGGCAGCTTTGGGGTTATTATACTGTATAAGGACAGCTAGGGGGGCATTATACTGTATGAAGCAGCTATGGGGTCATTATACTTTATGGGGTGGCTATTGAGGCATTATGCTGTAGGGGGGTTTTAAGCTGTATGGGGCAGCTATGGGGCTTTATACTGTATGCGGCAGTTATGGGGCATTATACTGTATGGGGCAGCTATGGAGGCATTATACTGTATGGTGGCATATGTATGGGCATTTTACTGTATGGGGACAGCTATGGGGGCATTATGTTGTATGGGGGAATTTGTTTGGGCATTTTACTGCATGCCGGCCTCTGTGTGGGCATTATACAGCATGTGAGAATCTATGTGGGCATTATACTGTACGGGGGCATTTGTGTTGGCCTTATACTGTATGTGGGCATTATACTGTATTGTGGCAGCAAGAGGGCAATATACTGTGGCACTACCTACATGGGCACTGTGTCCCTATCTACAAGGGCACTGGAACTAGGGGCAGCTAAGGGGGCATTATACTGTATGGGGCAGCTATGGGGGCATTATGCTGTATGGGGGAAGCTATGGGGGCGTTATGCTGTATAGGGAAATTTGTTTGGGCATTATACTGCATGGGAGCATCTGTATGGGCATTATTCTGCATGGGAGAATATGTGTGGGCTTTATACTGTATGGGGTCATCTGTGTTGGCTTTATACTGTATGGGTGCATCTATGGGGCATTATACTGTATGGTGGCAGCTAGAGGGCATTATACTGTGTAGGGGCAGCTATTTGGGAGAGTGATACTGTGTGAACTGAATCGGGTGTGTATGGGCGGGGATTGGGTGGGATTAGAGGCGTGACTTAAAAGAAAAAAAATTGTCCCTCTTTGTGATATTTTAAAGTTGGGAGGTATGCCAAAACGTATTATGCCCCCTTAGCTGCCCCCATATGGTATAATTCCCCATCGCTGCCCCTATGGAGTATAATCCCCATAGTGCAGAATAAAAAAATAATTAAATAAATACTTACCTAGACAAGTTCCCACGACGAATGGAGGAGATCCCTCTGCTCCTCCGCTCTGTACTATGAGTGGCTCGGCACAGACAGGCGCAATGACGTCACTGCACCCGCTCACGGCCCCTTTATACAGTGAATGCTGAAGCAAGCAGCTGAGGGTTCCATGCTTCAGCATTGGTTTCAACTATATCTGCGTTCTGAGGATGCAGATACAGTTGACACTGGGATATACCACAGTCTGGGACTATCCCACTGAATCCAGGACTGTTGGGAGGTATGCTTTGCTTTAGATTTTGTTTACGTCTGCTGTTTTGTTCTTTCTGCCAGGGGATTCTGTATTGTTAATGGCAAAAATTGTTCAGTTGCAGTGCTGTTTTTACGGTCATAAATACTGTTAGGCTAGGTTCACACTACCTATTTTCAGGCGTAAACGAGGCGTATTATGCCTCGATTTACGCATGAAAATACGGCTACAATACGTCGGCAAACATCTGCCCATTCATTTCAATGGGTTTGCCGACGTACTGTGCCGACGACCAGTAATTTACGCGTCGTCATTTGACAGCTGTCAAACGACGACGCGTAAAATGACTGCCTCGTCAAAGAAGTGCAGGGCACTTCTTTGAAACGTAATTTGAGCCGTTCTTCATTGAACTCAATGAAGAACAGCTCAAGATTACGGGCGTCACAGACGCCTCGCATAATGCGAGGAGGAGCTTTTACGTCTGAAACAACACAGCTGTTTTCTCCTGAAAACAGTCTGTCTTTTCAGACGTAAAAGTCACTTATCGTGTGCACATACCCTTAGAAAACGCTAATGGCTTCGTTATTATTGTAAATGGGAATGAATGGGCTTCCCTTCTGAATGCTCTCTACTCTTACAATAGATATTTTTTAATCCAGAATAATCCACCATCTGTAAGGTCCACGGATGTTACAACCATGCCACTGTCCGCATATTATATTTTACTGAACCGTTCGTCCATGTAAATAAATATATTTTAATAAGTATATTACTCACTATGCTTCCATCAGTTCCAGAAATGATTCTTCTCATCTCTGAATTAGGGCACATTCAGACGTGGCAGAATTGCTGTGGAATTCCGCTGCGGACAGTCCGCAGTGGAATTATCCAGCGGCCGTTTTTTACATTTGTTTCTATACATTTTTAGGCAAGTTAGATCAGACGTTGCGGAAAACTTAGCTGCGGACCATAGGCTGCGGTGCGGAATTTTTCCTCCGCAGCATGCACTGCAATGCAAAAACTGAAATCTGTGGCAAGTCCGCTGTGATATCTGCAATGTCTGAATTACCTGTCAAATATGCAAATGGTGGTGCAGATTCGTTGTGTAATTGCCCCAAATCTGCACCAACATTTGCAGCGGAAAAATTCTGCCACGTCTGAACGTGCCCTTACTGATAAATATTTGCTTAGATCTTAGGTTGTCTTTTTTATGGCTTTGTTCACATATAGGTAGAGCAGCAGCATTAAATTGACAAAAAGCAAAATCATCTGATAACGAGAAATTTTAATTTCTCAGTAAGCCGCAACATTCCTATTTGGCTAGTCCAAAAACTTGTTGGGAATCAATCAGAGTACATAGCACACTACAACGTATACTGCAGAGCGGAGTACTATAGAACAAAATATGAGACATTTTTCATATATCATGAAGAATATATCTGAAGATCTAGGTTACATAGCATCTATAAACTTGGACTAAACAGCAGTGAAATGCTGAAGGTCTGTTCAGTTTCAGATATGCGGATAACCACATATATTGCACATTTGTAACATGTAACGATTTAAGAGGATCTAGCACAAATCACCATGTAGTAAAGTAAATTAGCAATAATCTGAAATACAAAATGAATGAATATGTTAGCTTAAATGATTTAGCTTTCATTGTGAGGGTATGTTCACACGGCAGCCTCTGTTACGGCTGAAATTACGGAGCTGTTTTCAGGAGAAAACAGCTCCGGCATTTCAGACGTAATGGCATGTGTAGGCGCTTTTCTCTGCGTCCATTACGGACGTAATTGGAGCTGTTTTTCCATGGAGGCAATGGAAAACGGCTCCAATTACGTCTCAAGAAGTGACAGGCACTTCATTGACGCGGGCGTCTTTTTTACGCGCCGTCATTTGACCGCAAAAAAAAAAATGACCGTTGGCACAGAACATCGTAAGACCCATTCAAATGAATGGGCAGATGTTTGCCGACCCTTTGGAGCCGTATTTTCGGACGTAATTCGAGGCTCAAATGCCTGAATTACGTCCGTAAATAGGGTGTGTGAACCCAGCCTAACAGGATTCTGAAATATACAGCCTGTGTTATACACACTCTTAGGGCTTATTTAGAAAAACGGGATATACGTCCATTGAAGTCAATGTGTGCGTGAAAACCACGCATGTCGCACGGAAGCACTTCCGTGGGACAAACGTGATTCGTGCAACAGCTGTCAAAAGGATGAATGAAAACAGAAAAGCACCATGTGCGTTTCTGTTTACAAACATCCAAATGGAGTGTCATAATGATGGCGGCTGCGCTAAAACCACGCAGCCGCGCATCATATGATGCTGCCACACGGAGCTGTCAAGTGCCTTTTGCGCAGGCAAAACGCCGCGTTTTTTGCGTGCGCAAAAGGCATATGCTCGTGTGAATCCAGCCTTAATATGTATAAAATCCTCAAAGCGTTTTAACTTGCTTCACATTTATATTTTTTAATTAATTTACACTGTTTTGGTATATAAATTTTTACTGTTATTTTTAATGATATTTCATGATATTTATTTGGATAAAACGCCAAGGATATATATGCCTAAGTGATGTATCAAAAAGTATCCACTAGGTGGCATCAAAACATTAACATTCTTTTTTTGCTGTATGTTTAGTTTAGTAGTTCAATCAGCAGTAAGTCACCATTCACATGGTGGTAGTGATGCAGCTGGGAAAACTCCAGAAAAACCTTATGTTAATACACACGTTTCTTGTTGCAAACGTTGGCATTATCTAGAACTACTTATATGAAACCTGACTGCTGTACTTGATGTTAAGGTCAGGATTACACACACAGTTTTGATGAAGTTTTTGGAAAAAATGAAGAGAAACCGCTACTAAAATTGCATGTGTAAACCAGACCAAAGAGCATCTGACAACAGGTGCAACAGTATTTCAAAACGTTAAGGCGGCGTTCACACGAGCATGTTACGTCCGTAATGGACGGAACGTATTTCAACTGCAAGTCCCGGACCGAACACAGTGCAGGGAGCCGGGCTCCTAACATCATAGTTATATACGACGCTAGGAGTCCCTGCCTCTCCGTGGAACTACTGTCCCGTACTGAAAACATGATTACAGTACGGGACAGTTGTCCGGCAGTGAGACAGGGACTCCTAGTGTCATACGTAACTATGATGCTAAGAGCCCGGCTCCCTGCAGTGTGTTCAGTCCGGTACTTGAGGCCGAAATACGTTCAGTCCTTTACGGACGTAACGTGCTCGTGTGAACCCAGCCTAAAGGGTAACTAAACGTACAACAAACTTCTGACATGTCATAGTGACATGTCAGAATTTTGATTGGTGGGGGTCCGAGCACTGAGATCCCCACCGAACGCTAAAACAAAGCGTCAGAAACGCTGAGTCGCTTAGTTTCTGTTCGGCTTTTCTCGGAAAGCGGATGCTGCGGTGTACGGACTCAATAGTAAGTCTATGAGCCCGTACACCATTACGTCGGCTTTCCGAGAAATGGCGAACAGAAACTAAGTGGCTCAGCGCTCACACGAGCGTTTCTGCTGCTTCATTTTAACAATTGGTGGGGGTCTCAGTGCTCGGACCCCCACCAATCAAAACTTCTGACATGTCAGGGCACGGCCAGACGTGGCAGCGTTTTTCTGCTGCAAATGTTGGTGCAGATTTGGGGCATTTACGCAACGAATCTGCACCAACATTTGCATATTTGACAAGTAATTCAGACGTTGCAGAAAAGACAGCGGACTTGCCACAGATTTCAGTTTTTGCATTGCAAAGGCTGAAATCTGCAGTGAAATTCCGGTTCTTCTCCGCAACAGACAGTGCATGCTGCGGAGGGAAAATTCTGCACCGCAACCTATGGTCCGCAGCGAAGTTTTCCGCAATGTCTGAACTACCTTCCTTAAAAATGTATTGAAACAAATGTAAAAAACGTCCGCAGGAGAATTCCACTGCGGACTGGTCGCAGCGGAATTTCACAGCAATTCCGCCACGTCTGGCCGTGCCCTTACAATGACATGTCAGAAGTTTGTTGAACGTTTAGTAAGGGTATGCGCACACACAAAATAAAAAAGGTCTGAAAATGTGGAGCTGTTTTCAAGGGAAAACAGGTCCTGATTCGCGTTTTTCGCTGCGTTTTTAATGGCCGTTTTTTTAGCTGTTTTTCTATAGAGTCTATGAAAAACAGCTACAAAAATGGCCGCGTAAAAAATGCCCCGTCGGAACAGAACGCCATTTTTCCCATTGAAATTAATGGGCAGATGTTTGGAGGCGTTCTGCTTCCAATTTTTCAGCAATTTTCCGGGATGTTTACAGCCAGAAAAAATTCTGAAAACACTCCGTGTGAACATACCCTTACCCTTTAAGGACACAGTTTAGTTTGGACCTGAATGGCAGCAATTTTTTTTCTGTATTTTCATTTCCACATTTCGAAAGCCATACATTTTTTATTTACTGGACCGTAGTCTTTTTTAAAACATAACTTTGAATAATACATATAAAAACAATCAAGTAGAAAAGAAAAAAACAACCAAGTGAGGCGGGTCCACAATACCTTAATGTATGATAAACAATCAAGTGGCGCAATGGGGAGGAATACCAAACTTGTATGGGAAATAAAGATGACAGGGAGACTGAAAAACCCTGCAAACCCTCTTGTAATATATAGAGCACCCATACTAAAACGTGTGGCCCCGTGTAGGAAACTATTCTTATTACACCCTCCAAAATCCCTAACCTACCATCCCAATGTTTCCCCGGTTATAGTGGCAGTCCGCTTTCAGCAAATTAATGTTATTTTTTGTATAATTCAAAGTTGTACAGTTTTCCAATATACGTCCTGTATTAATTCCTCACGGTTTTCAAGATCTCTACTATTCAGTAGGAACCTACATTGTTTACTACCAGTGGAACAAATTCTGTCCATGATCATGTGATGGACACACAGGTGAACGGATCGTTAGTGTATGTGCACACGATCTATTTTCAGATGTAATTCAGGCGTTTTACGCCTCGAATTACGCCTGAAAAGAAGCTCCTTTACGTCTGCAAACATCTGCCCATTGCTTGCAATGGGTTTTACGATGTTCTGTTCAGACGAGGTGTAATTTTACGCGTCGCTGTCAAAAGACGGCGCATAAAAATACGCCCACGTCAAAGAAGTGCATGACACTTCTTGGGACGTTTTTGGAGCCGTTTTTCATTGACTCCATTGAAAAACAGCTCCAATTACGTCCATAATGGACGCTGCGAAAAATGCGAGTACTTGCAAAAACGTCTAAAATTCAGGAGCTATTTTCGCCTGAAAACAGCTACGTAATTTCAGACGTAATTTGTTAAGACGTGTGAACATACCCTTAGGGCATGACCAGACGTGGCGGAGTTCTGCATACTCTGTCCGCATCAATGCCGTACAGAATCTGCGTTGCAGATTCGGTTGCGACTTTGCCTAAAATGGGCATTAAATTGATGCGGACTAGCCGTTGCGTATTGAGGTGAAAGTACTTCCCTTCTCTCTATCAGTTCAGGATAGAGAGAAGGGACAGCCCTTTCCCTAGTAAATCGTAAAAGAAATTCATACTTACCCGGCCGTTGTCTTGGTGACGCGTCCCTCTTTCAACATCCAGCCCGACCTCCCTGGATGACGCGGCAGTCCATGTGACCGCTGCAGCCTGTGATTGTCCTGTGATTGGCTGCAGCCGTCACTTGGACTGCAACGTCATCCCAGGAGGCCGGACTGGAGGAAGAATCAGGGAGTTCTCGGTAAGTAGGAACTTCTATTTTTTTTACAGGTTGATGTATATTGTGATCGGAAGTCACTGTCCAGGGTGCTGAAACAGTTACTGCCGATCGTTTAACTCTTTCAGCACCCTGGACAGTGACTATTTACTGATGTCGCCTAGCAACGCTCCTGTAATTACGGGTGCACACACGTAGTCACACGTAATTACGGGAGCCCCATTGACTTCTATGGGCCTGCCCGTGCCATAATAACGGCCTGTGATTACAGGCGTTTTTACGTTAGTGTGCATGGTGCCTCAGTCTGGCTGTAGACCTAGAAATACATAGGTCCAGCCAGAATGAAGAAATGTCATGTTAGTAAAAACCAATACGCTACGCAGCACACATAACATCTGCGGACTTCATTGCAGAATTTTGACTCTCCATTGAAGTCAATGGAGAAATTCCGCAATGAGTCCGCAACAAGTCCGCTACACGTCCGCAACAACCAGTGTATGCTGCGGACACCAAATTCCGCACCGCAGCGTATGGTCCGCAGCGTAATTTTCCGCAACGTGTAAACGAACCTAACGAAAAAGGTGTGGAAAGCAATGGAGAAACGTGTACGCTGCGGATTTCCAGAGAAATTCCGCCACGTCTGGTCATGCCCTTAGAGTTAGGGCACGTTCAGTCGTGGAGAAATTGCTGTGGAATTCCGCTGCGGACAGTCCGCAGTGGAAATCCGCAGCAGACAGTTTGACCCTTTGGTTTCCACAGCTTTTTAGTTATCTTCGTGCAGACGTTGCGGAAAACTCCGCTGCGGACCATAGGCTGCGGTGCGGAATTTTCTGTCCGCAGCATACACTGGCTGTTGCGTACTTGATGCGTACTTGTTGCGGAATTTCTCCATTGACTTCAATGGAGTTTCAAAATTACGCAATGAAATCCGCAGATGTAATGTGTGTTGCGTTGCAGATTGCTTTCAGGAACAGGATATTTCATCATTCTGGCTGGACCTATGTGTGTCGAGGTCTATACCCAGACTGGGATGGAATGTTTGAAAGAGAACAGGGTGTGATCTGCACCTGAATCCGCAACGACTAATCCATAGAAGAGGCTGGACGCAGCCTGCAGGGCTTAAGGGGAAGCCTCCATGACCGCCCTGGTTGGAAAAGGGTTAATAGGTGAGGGAGAGTTGGAGGGAGAGTTGGAGGGAGTTGGAGGAGGGATAAGGAGGAGTCAGGGGGCCGTTGCTGAGCTTCCCGCTGTTTTCGGCATTGAGCCGGAAGCAGCGGGAGGAGTAACACAGGGAAAGACAAGCTCCCCGTTGCCCGCGCTACTCACCATGTCGGAGGCAGTATTATTAGAGCGGCTGCGTGCCGCTGCTGTGCACCACGGTCCCGGATGGCTGGAAGAGACCGTGGCTGCAATAACGAGGATCCCGGACGCCGTTTCGCCACGTCAGGCCCGGCGTTCGGGGTCTGTTGCAGGGGACAGGCTCCCCTCCCCCGGCCCCCTTCCTAGCATTACTATGGCGGCGGGGGGGAGTCGGCAACAACCGCTCCTGCTCGGAGCAGGCAGAGAGCGTTGCCGGGGGTGACGGCGACTCAGGCCGGGTCGACCCGTCCCTCCCGGCGGTCCCGACCTCCAGAGCGCCTCAGTCCTGAGGCAGTCCCGCGGACACGGCGTCGCAGAGGGAGCCCGATCACGGACGCTGCAGGCCAGGCAGCTGGGAGGACCGCCCCTTCCCAGGCCCTGCATCCTGGCAGGAATCCCAAGCCGCGACGGGGTCCGGCGGTAAGCAGGGAGTCGCAGGCCGCGCTCCCTGTCACCCCTCCCCCATCGGATGGAAGATTTGGAGGACAAGGTACGGCCGCCCCGCCTGGTGATGTTCCGGCCAGGGGGCAGGCTTCTTCAGGATCATCAAGACGGACGCCTAGATCTGCAGCGACGTCGAGGCAACAGGTCGGGTCGGAAGTCTGGGTTCCAGCGGTCGGGCGGCAGGTTGCCGGCCCATCGGTCAGCGCTTCATCATCTCTGTTCCGAAGATGTCGGTGGGATGGCCAGTCGTCTGCGAGAGAAGAGCTGGAGGAAGGTGAACTGGACGCGTATCGTCGAGGTCAGGATGGTCCGGCTGACGGGAACACAGCGCCTGTGCAGCCCGGTGAGTGTATAACTCCATCATTGTCATATCCAGCGATTTTTATGTCGGGTGTCGGCGGGGGGGCTGCTAGCGTCGCATCGGTGGCCGGTAGTGGCGCGGGCGGGCGCGATAGCGCGGGTCTGGCAGACTTAGTGGGTTGCTTGAGAGAGCTGGTCGGGCGCCTAGATAGGGCGGCGGCGCCGGTAGTCACGGAAGTGTCCCCGGCGGTAGTTTGGGAAGGCCCCAGGGACGTGGGATTGTTACAGGCGCGGCCCGTGACGGCGGTCAGAGAGGCGGTCGCGGTGTCGGTACAGACCGAGGCACAAAAAGATGGCGATCGGGTGCGTATTGATGATCGTGCTCGTGGGGAGGTGTATGTTTGTTTCGAAGGTCCGTTGGGGGCGCATTTAAAGCAGGAGGTGCGTGAGCGGATCTGGAAGGACGAATATGTTGAGATTTTTTCTCTCTTGCCGCTCGCTAAATTTAATTTGGATAAGAGCAAGCGGGATGAGAGTAAAAAGGACGAGGAGGAACGGCGGCGGTATAGGCTTATCCCGCAGACGTTCGTTAATTGGTCGCAGGCGTTCGCCATATTAGCCAGTGTGATAGGGGAAAAGGCGCCGGAAAATTGTTCGGCGTTGTTTTGTTATTTTGATGCCATTGGGGAGGCTCATAGGGCGTATGGGGGTCAGGCGTGGCTGCGATACGATGAGCAATTCCGTCAGCGGAAATCGGTTCGGCCGGCGATTCGGTGGGACCAGAAGGATATTGCTCTCTGGTTACGGGTTACGGCTCCGGTTAGGCAGTCCTTTCCCGGGAGCGCCGGCCAAGGAGGCCAGTCTAGTCAGGTTGGACAAGGCGGCAGGGGAAAGGCGGGTTTTTGCTGGCAATTTAATGAAGGCCAGTGTAAGTTCGGGGCCACGTGCAAGTTCAAGCACGTGTGTTCCGAGTGTAATGGTGCATCACACGGGGCGGCAAAATGTCTGCGAAAAAAGAGGTCAGGGAACCAGTCCTCCGCGGCTGGTCAAGGGGGTGTCACCGGTGAGGGTGGAAAAGATGGCCCCTTATCTAAATGAGTATCCGGATAGGGCGGCGGCTAAGTTACTTTACGAGGGGTTTTGTGTTGGTTTTGTTATTCCTCCGCCTCCTTATGAGGTTCCGGTTACGCGGAGGAATTTAAAATCGGCTTACTTGCATGCCAAGGTCGTGTCGGAAAAATTGTTAAAAGAAGTTTCGTTGGGTCGCATGTCGGGGCCTTTTGTTGATTCGCCAGTAAAAGATTTAGTTGTGTCCCCGTTGGGTATTGTTCCTAAGCGCGAGCCCGGAAAATTTCGTTTGATTCAACACTTATCGTATCCCAAGGGTTCGTCGGTAAATGACGGGATTGATCACGAGTTGTGCTCCGTAGTCTAAACCTCATTCAATAAGGCGGTGGGTTTAGTGCGGGCTGCAGGTCCAGGCGCGCTGCTAGCGAAAACCGACATCGAGGCGGCGTTCAGGTTGTTGCCAGTTCATCCAGAAAGCCAACGGCTGTTGGGTTGTTTTTGGAATGGGGCTTTTTACGTGGATCGGTGCCTTCCGATGGGGTGTTCCCTTTCTTGTGCATACTTCGAGGCGTTTAGTAGCTTCGTGGAGTGGGTAACGAGGGGAGTATCCGGGGTCGACTCGTTGATCCATTACTTAGATGATTTCTTGTGCGTTGGCCCGGGGGGTTCGCCGGTTTGCGGTAATTTGCTTTATGCACTACAGAAGGTGGCGAGGGATTTTGGGATCCCTTTGGCGCCAGAAAAAACGGAGGGCCCGGTAGCGACGATTTGTTTTTTGGGAATTGAAATAGATTCGGTGGCAATGGAGTGTCGTCTCCCTGCGGATAAGCTGGGTGCTTTGAGGCTGGAGGTACGGCGGGCTTGTAGACTGAAGAAAATGACGCTGCGGGAGCTTCAGTCGCTGCTGGGGAAGTTGAATTTCGCCTGCCGGATTATGCCAATGGGGAGGGTGTTTGGTAGACGGTTGGCGGCGGCAACGGCGGGAGTGCGTGTGCCGCATCATTTTGTGCGGCTCAAGGAGGAGCATCGAGCTGATCTTCAGGTTTGGGATGACTTCTTGGGCCAGTACAATGGTCGCTCGCTATGGATGGCCCCAGCGCAGGATACGAGTGATTTGAATATTTTTACGGATGCGGCTGGGGCGGGCGGTTTTGGAGCTTACGGGGAAGGTCCGTGGTGCGCAGGTCAATGGCCGGCTAGTTGGGTGTCCAGTGGACTCACGCGGAATCTGGCCCTGCTCGAGCTGTTCCCCATCGTGGTGGCGGCGACCATTTGGGGGGACAGGCTCAGGGATAAGAAGGTTCGTTTTTACTGCGACAACATGGGGGTGGTGCTGGCCATTAATAACATCACGGCGTCCTCTCCTCCGGTAGTTCAATTGTTGCGACATTTAGTGTTGGTGTGTTTGTCGTTGAACACAAGGGTGGTGGCGGTGCATGTGCGGGAGTACGGAATTGTATCGCTGATGCTCTTTCTCGCTCGCAGTGGGACCGGTTTCGGCAATTGGCACCGGGAGCGGAACGGCACGGTTTGGCTTGTCCGGAACATCTTTGGGATCTGGTCTCGGTCCCGTAGAACAACTGGTACAAAGGTCTTTGGCGCGCACGACGTGGAGTGCTTATTCTGCTTGTTGGAGGCAGTGGGAGGAGTGGGTAAGAGAGTTGGGTGACGTCAATACGGATAGAGACAGGTTGGTGGCACTTTTGTACTGGTTAGGGGACGCCTGGGAGGCGGGGTTTTCATTGGCAAAGGTGAACCGGTTCATATCTGTGGTGGCGTTTGGTTTTAAGTTGCGAGGCTTTCAGGATGTATCTAAGGAATTTCTGGTGTTACAGGCTTTGAAGGGGTTGCGCCGAGGTAGAGTGGAGGCGGATAGTAGAAGGCCTGTGTCGTTTGCTTTGCTTAGCTCGTTGGGCGGTTCATTAGCATCGGTCTGTCGTTCTTCAGACGAAATGGATTTGTTTTGGTTAGCTTTTTCGTTAGCGTTCTTTGGGGCATTTAGAATAGGTGAGTTGGTGTCGCCAAGTACCAAACAGGCAGGGGGGCTGAGATCTGGGGAGGTGAGCCTATTCGCAGATCGGCTGGAGGTATGGTTGCGTCGGTCAAAAACTGACCAATTAGGGAAGGGTAAGCTGATAGTTTTGTTCGCCCTCCCGGGGTCGGTTATGTGCCCAGTAGAGTGCATGCAGGGTTTTAAGCCGCAAGCGGGGTCTCCAGATTTGCCTTTGTTACGTCATGTGGACGGGTCGTTTTTGTCCAGGTTTCAGTTTGGAGCTGTATTTAAAAAATGTCTGACGGCGGTTGGTGTCGCGGCTCATATTCATCTCATTCCTTCAGGATTGGCGCAGCAACTGAAGCGGGGCGCTGGGGGTTGGATGATGAAGGGGTGCGGCGCATTGGTCGTTGGGAGTCCAACAGATTTAAGTCCTATGTCCGCCCCCATTTGTTATGAGGTTTGTTGTTAACGCTTAAGAAATGTTTTATATGGTGGTGTCTAATTGTTTTTTCCGTCTCAGATTCGCCTCCGTGTTTGGTGTGGTTGCTGGGTCATTCTTACGTGCACTGGGGGGCTTTGAGGGCGGACGTCCGCCCGGACGGTCGCCAGTTGCGCATTCCGCGACAGGATGCGGTTGTGCATTGGCTGGGATTTAGAGGTATGTCATGGAGCAGGGTGTTGGTGGAATTCCAGACATATGCCCGGCTTGATAGGGTTCCGGAGGTCTTAGTGTTGCACGTGGGTGGGAATGACTTAGGAGTCCGCCCCTTTCGTGAGTTGGTGCGGGATATCAAACACGATATGTTGTGTTTGTGGGTTTCTTATCCCAAGTTGGTGATAGTGTGGTCGGACATAGTCCCAAGGAAACATTGGCGGTTGGCTAGGTCAGTGGAGAGAGTCAATAAGGCTCGCATTAAAGTTAATCGGGCGGTGTCCCGTTTTGTAGCAAAAAACGGGGGCATTTGAGTGCGGCACAGGGATTTGGAGTCAGGAGTGGGGAACTTCTGGAGGAGTGATGGGGTTCATCTGACCGAGGTTGGCATTGATCTTTGGAGCTTGGCGATAGCAGAAGGAATAGAAAGGGCGGTGGTGGTGTGGCGGAACTCACAAGTTTAAGGTGGTCAAGGCCTGTTTCGCTGTGGCGGGGGGAGTCCTTGAGGCCAGTCAGTACAAAATGGTGGGGGGGTCGCATCGGGGGTATGCGTCCCCCAAAAAAGGTACATGGTTGAAGACTTCATCGGGTGTTATCCCTTTGAAGTGGTCTTCTGGTGGAAGGTATATCACTTGAAGGCTTCATCGGGTGTTATCCCTTTGAAGTGGACTTCTAGTGGTCGGTATATCACTTGAGGGCTTCATCGGGTGTTATCCCTTTGAAGTGGACTTCTAGTGGTTGGAGCCATCTGCAGAGGTGAATGGTGCTTCCGAGCTGGTTTACGGCTGGAGGTAATTGGTGGTTTGCAGATGGCTAACTCGGTGTGTTCTTAAAAAAGGAATATCTGAAAGGGCTTCAAGGACTTCCTCTGCTCGGGTTAATGTTAACGTTAAAATTGTTATTTACGATTCTGACCCATGTTGGGTCATGTGAATTATTAGGAGGAGTTCTCTGGTGGATTCCTAACTAGTTATCCGAATGTTTCGGATTTAAATTGTTTTTATAAAACTGTGAAATTAATAAACGGCTGCTGTGGCCATTTCACATCCAACCTCGGTGTCACGTGTCTTTCCTAAAGGTGGGGGTGGAGGGATAGGATGGTTAAGGGAAGGTTCATTAACACACGACTCTACTTAGGCAGGTCAAGAAGAGGCTGGACGCAGCCTGCAGGGCTTAAGGGGAAGCCTCCATGACCGCCCTGGTAGGAAAAGGGTTAATAGGTGAGGGAGAGTTGGAGGGAGAGTTGGAGGGAGTTGGAGGAGGGACAAGGAGGAGTCAGGGGGCCGTTGCTGAGCTTCCCGCTGTTTTCGGCATTGAGCCGGAAGCAGCGGGAGGAGTAACACAGGGAAAGACAAGCTCCCACCCTCCCGCCCTTGGTTTGTTACCCCTGTGGGTCTTTATGTACGTCCGTCTATGAGTGTTGTGTTTTATTTGTGTGCTTATTTAACATGTTTTTTCCTTTTTCCGGAGTAGGTTCTGTTGTCATGGCAGCTGGCGGGGGGAGTCCTTGAGGCCAGTCAGTACAAAATGGTGGGGGGGTCGCATCGGGGGTATGCGTCCCCCAAAAAAGGTACATGGTTGAAGACTTCATCGGGTGTTATCCCTTTGAAGTGGTCTTCTGGTGGAAGGTATATCACTTGAAGGCTTCATCGGGTGTTAGTTCATAGTGGTTGGAGCCATCTGCAGAGGTGAACGGTGCTTCCGAGCTGGTTTACGGCTGGAGGTAATTGGTGGTTTGCAGATGGCTAACTCGGTGTGTTCTTAAAAAAGGAATATCTGAAAGGGCTTCAAGGACTTCCTCTGCTCGGGTTAATGTTAACGTTAAAATTGTTATTTACGATTCTGACCCATGTTGGGTCATGTGAATTATTAGGAGGAATTCTCTGGTGGATTCCTAACTAGTTATCCGAATGTTTCGGATTTAAATTGTTTTTATAAAACTGTGAAATTAATAAACGGCTGCTGTGGCCATTTCACATCCAACCTTGGTGTCACGTGTCTTTCCTAAAGGTGGGGGTGGAGGGATAGGATGGGTAAGCGAAGGTTCATTAACACACGACTCTACTTAGCCAAATCCGCAACGGAATCTGCAACACTGATTATGTGCGGCATTGATGCGGACAGTGTCTGCAGAATTCCGCCACATCTGAACATGCCCTTACAGTATATGTATCAGAGCTATGTCTGCTAACACAGTACCTGTGTCCATCACATAACCAGGGACAGAATTTGATCTACTGGAAGTAACAATGAATGTTACCACTGAATAACTACAAGCAGAGATCTCGAAAACCATAAGGAATTAATACAGAAAGTATATACGAAAACTGTCTAACCTTTAATTACACAAAACAGAACATTAATTTGCTGAAACCGGGAAACCCCTTCAATAATGGTTCAACAGGGGACCAGGGGGATATAAAAAAAAATCATATGAAGATAAACATATACAAGTGCAGTATGCAAGGGATTGGCAAAAATATACCACATGCCACTATAACAGATAAGGCTATAATCGTGCCACTCACAGTGAAAATGTAATTATTACTGCATGTTAGGGTATGCTCACACAAAGTTTTTTGCAGGCAGAAAATTCTGCCTCAAAATTCCGTCTGGAATTTTGAGGCAGATTTTGTTCTACCTGCACACCGTTTGCGTGTCGCGGGCAAAAAACACAACGAAATACACTTTCTCTGCCTCCCATTGATGTCAATGGCAGGTCAGAGACGTAAACGCCCGAAGATAGGGCATGTCGCTTCATTTTCCCGCAAGACGATTTTTCCGCTCGCGGGAAAAAAACGCCTCCGCCTCCCATTGAAATCAATGGGAGGCATTTTCGGCCGTTTTTTGGCGCATTTTCCCAATGTGGTTTCCGCATCAAAAACGCGTCAAAAAACTCTGTGTGAACTGGCGCTTAGACTGCCTGGCATTTGTTTTATATGCCCGGAAAAAGAAACAAACTTTAATCACAAAACAAAGAATAATATTTTCGTGTAGCAGCCGCTCATAAAAGCAACCAGTACATTAAAAATGTAATTTCATACAAAAAGTCTGACCTATGCTGCCAGAACACTTTATCCTGTTTACTAAAGACATTTGCTATCAGATATTGCTCCTATGGGGCTGGTCCCTGTATTTATTCTATATCCAGCGTTTATCCACAATATCATTCTTAGCCAATAAATCTGCAGCGCTGTTTGTATCCCTATTGATGTCCTATATGAAATGAAACATGGGAATTGGTTAAAGAGTCTTTAAAATCTCTATCTTCAGTTCCATCAGCCAGTAAACCTGTCAGTGTTATTATCCCATAGGGACTGATAGAAAGTTCAGCTTCTTCTTGCTGGTGGTGCCCGCGGGATCTTCTTAGCGTTAAACCGTTGTTTACTTATACAAACATGTCAGAGCAGGCTTCATCTTTGGAAGGAAATCGTTTTTTACTATGCTAACCTTTTGGGCAATCTTCGTGAGGATAACAGCTTCCACTCAGTCGTAGAAATTCAATTAAAACCTTTAAAACTGTTTTTAACCAGTTCAGGACCGGACTATTTTGAGCCTTCAGGACCAGACACCATTTAGCCATTTATAGCACGCGTTAGTTAAACATCTATAACTTTTTTATTTGGTGGGCTAGCGATGTGATTTCTGCGATGTTTTTTTTTTAGACAATGCTGCTTTCTTTTTTTATGATTTTTATATGCATTCTTTTTACCATTTTCAAATTTTCAGGTTTATAGTTTGAAAATAATAGTGAAAAAATAAGCTATTTTACTTTTCAGCCATTTTTTTCTGGTAATGATATAGTTTTACCCAAAAATAGACCTAAAAATAGACTTTTTGTGATCGTCATTATCTACCGTAAATTTGATATATTACATGTCTGTTTTTGGGTAATTTGGTCAGTGCTAGCGTTACGACAATTATTGGCGTGGGGAATGTTTTTTTGGGTGGGTATTTTATGTGTATTTATTATTTAATTTATTTTTACTTTATTTTACTTGTTTATTATTATTATGGTCAGTCCCTCAAAGGTCATAAAAGACCTTTGGGGGAACACAATTTTTTATTTTATTTTTACACCTTGTTTTTCCACTGTAACTGGGGCTACACAGCAGCCCCACTTACAGGGGAAATCAGCCCTCTAAGGCCTCATGCACACGACCGTATTTTTGTCCACCCGTAAATACTGGCGTAAATACGGGTCCTTGGTCACACATTTTCGACCCATATTGCACCAGTATTTACGGACACGTGCCCGTAAATACGGGTTCGGTGTCACCCGTATTCCACCCGTATTTACGGGCACGTTTTCGCTGTAAAATTACACTGCAGTAATCGGCAGCCCTTCTCTCTATCAGTGCAGGATAGAGAGAAGGGACAGCCCTTTCCGTAATAAAAGTAAAAGAAATTCATACTTACCCGGCCGTTGTCTTGGTGACACGTCCCTCTCTTGACATCCAGCCCGACCTCCCTGGATGACGCGGCAGTCCGTGTGACCGCTGCAGCCTGTGATTGACCTGTGATTGGCTGCAGCGGTCACATAGGCTGTAACGTCATCCCAGGAGGCCGGACTGGAGGAAGAAGCAGGGAGTTCTGGGTAAGTATGAACGTTTTTTTGTTTTTTTTACAGCTTTATCTATATTGTGATCGGTAGCCACTGTCCCTGGTGCTGAAGAGTTACTGCCGATCGTTTAACTCTTTCAGCACCCTGGACAGTGACTATACACTGACGTCGCCTAGCAACGCTCCCGTAATTACGGGTGCACACACAGACTTCTATGGGCCTGCCCGTGCCGTAATTACGGCCTGAAATAGGACATGTTCTATATTTTTCAACGGCACAGGCACCTTCCCGTAAGCATACGGGGAGGTACCCGTGGCCAATAGAAGTCTATGGGCCCGTAATTACGGGCCGTAATTACAGCCCATGATTACAGGCGTTTTTACGTTCGTGTGCATGGGGCCTTAGGGTATGTTCACACAGCCTATTTTCAGCCGTTTTTTCGGGGCGTAAACGGAAGAAAAATCGGAAGCAGAACGCCTACAAACATCTGCCCATTGATTTCAATGGGAAAAATGGCGTTCTGTTCCAATGGGCCATTTTTTCAAAACGGCCGCGAAAAAGAAGTGCAGGTCACTTCTTTGGACGTTTTTGGAGCTGTTTTTCATAGACTCTATTGAAAAACGGCACGAAAAACGCAGCGAAAATCGCGAGTGGCTTAAAAAACGTCTGAAAATCAGGAGCTGTTTTCCCTTGAAAACAGCTCCGTATTTTCAGACGTTTTTGAATCAGTGTGTGAACATACCCTTATAGTGACTATTGTCACTAATAGCGCTGTGCTGGATCTAGTTAGACCCAGCAGCAGCCTCCCATTAACGGCATCCGTCACATGATCACATGACCAGTCACATGATCACTGGGAAGTCAGCCCTCTAAGGGTATGTTCACATGCTTAACAAAAAACGGCTGTAAAATATGGAGCTGTTTTCAAGGGAAAACAGCATCTGATTTTCAGCTGTTTTTTATGCATAAGGGTATGTTCACACGCACTAATTACGGACGTAATTCGGGCGTTTTTGCCCCGAATTACGTCCGAAAATAGCGCCTCAATAGCGCTGACAAACATCTGCCCATTGAAAGCAATGGGCAGACGTTTGTCTGTTCACACGAGGCGTAGTTTACGCGCCGCTGTCAAATGACGGCACGTAAATAGACGCCCGCATCAAAGAAGTGACCTGTCACTTCTTTGGCCGTAATTGGAGCCGTTACTCATTGACTCCAATGAATAGCAGCGCCAATTATGTCCGTAATGGACGCGGCGTTCAAGCGCCTGCACATGCCGTTACGGCTGAAATTCCGGGGATGTTTTCAGGCTGAAACATCCCCGTAATTTCAGCCGTTACGGACGCCCTCGTGTGAAGATACCCTCAAGCATTTTTTTATGCGTTTTTTACGGCCGTTTTTGGAGCTCATTTTCTCTTTTCTGTTGAGACAGTGAAAAACGGCTCCAAAAATAGCTCAAGAAGTGACATGCACTTCTTTTCTATGGGGTGTTTTTTTATGCACCGTTTTTACAAAAAGCCAAGTAAAAACCGCCCCGTCGGAACAAAACACCGTTTTTCCCATTGAAATCAGTGGGCAGATGTTTGGAGGCATTCAGCCTCCGTACTTTCATTTACGGCTCAAAAAACGGCTGTAAATAAACCGTGTGAACATACCCTTAGGGCACGGCCAGATGTGACGGAATTGCTGTGGAATTCCGCTGCGGACAGTCCGCAGTGGAATTCTCCAGGGGACGTTTTTTACAGTTGTTTCAATACATTTTTAGGCAAGTTAGTTCAGACGTTGCGGAAAACTCCGCTGCGGACAACAGGCTGCGGTGTAGAATTTTCCCTCCGCAGCATGCACTGTCTGTTGCGGAGAAGAAGCAGAATTTCACTGCGGATTTCAGCCTTTGCAATGCATAAACTGAAATCTGTGGCAAGTCCGCTGTGATATCTGCAACGTCTGATTTACCTATCAAGTATGCAAATGTTGGTGCAGATTCGTTGCATAATTGCCCCAAATCTGCACCAACATTTGCAGCGGAAAAACTCCACCACCCTTAGGGCATGACCAGACGTGGCGTACTTTTTCCGCCACTGTCCGCATCAATGCCGCACATAATCTGCGTTGCAGATTCGGTTGCGGCTCTGCCTAAAATGGGCAATAAATTGATGCGGACTAGCCGTTGCGTATTGAGGTGAAAGTACTTCCCTTCTCTCTATCAGTGCAGGATAGAGAGAAGGGACAGCCCTTTCCCTAGTAAAAGTAAAAGAAATTCATACTTACCCGGCCATTGCCTTGGTGACGCGTCCCTCTCTTGACATCCAGCCCGACCTCCCTGGATGACGCGGCAGTCCATGTGACCGTTGCAGCCTGTGATTGGCTGCAGCCGTCACTTGGACTGAAACGTCATCCCGGGAGGCCGGACTGGAGGAAGAAGCAGGCAGTTCTCGGTAAGTAGGACCTTCTATTTTTTTTACAGGTTGATGTATATTGTGAGCGGAAGTCACTGTCCAGGGTGCTGAAACAGTTACTGCCGATCGCTTAACTCTTTCAGCAACCTGGACAGTGACTATTTACTGATGTCCTCTAGCAACACTCCCGTAATTACGGGTGCACACACGTAGTCACCCGTAATTACGGGAGCCCCATTGACTTCTATGGGCCTGCCCGTGCCGTAATAACGGCCTGTGATTACGGGCGTTTTTACGTTAGTGTGCATGGGGCTTCAGTCTGGCTGTAGACCTAAAAATACATAGATCCAGCCAGAATGAAGAAATGTCATGTTCGTAAAACAAATACGCTATGCAGCACACATAACATCTGCGGACTTCATTGCAGAATTTTGACTTTCCATTGAAGTCAATGGAGAAATTCCGCAATGAGTGTGCAACAAGTCCACTACACGTCCGCAACAACCAGTGTATGCTGCGGACACCAAATTCCGCACCGCAGCCTGTGGTCCGCAGCGGAGTTTTCCGCAACGTGTAAACGAAACTCACTAAAAAGCTGTGGAAAGCAATAGAGAAACGGGTACGCTGCGGATTTCCACGTCTGGTCATGCCCTTCTAGTGACTATTGACACTAATATGGCTGTGCTGCGTCTAGTTGGACCCAGCAGCAGCTGCAACTGTTTCATACACAGCGCTCATTGACCGCTGTGTACAAGTGATCTGAGAAGACAGAAGCAGTGAAAACCCGACATTCAGCTGCCCCCATGCCGTAGATACACTATGGTCCGGGGACCTCGACCACCAGCCGTTTATATACAGTCGGGAACCAGTTAAACACAGCAAATGAACATTATAACAGGAGGGAAGATGTCTCTTCTATTAATACTTTATTAATACTCTGTCCTCATGTAGCTGCAAAGTCCTGGGGAAGATATAAAAAAACAATTATTTAGGCTTAGACTGGACTCACACACAGCGTTTTGTTGCATTGTTCTGTGTTTTTTATGCGTTTTTAAGTTCAGCCAGATGTTGCATTAAAGTTTATAGTAAAATATAAAATATATTACATACAATTGCATTTTGGCGTGTGCCATTTTTGAGACAATTTTGGGGACAGTGGTGTTTTTTTTCCAACGCAGCATGCTCTGGATATGGGTTCTCTTCAGGCGTTTTTCTTATAAGGTTCTCTATCCCCTTCGGGACGGAGCCATTTTTGGATTTTTTATTTTCGTTTTTCCCTCCCCGCATTCCAAGAGCCATAACTTTTTATGTTTCCGTCAATAGAGTGTTGTGAGGGCTTATTTTTTGTGTGAGGAGTTGTAGTTTCTTTTATCAACATTTAGAGTTCCATATAATGTACTGGGAAACTGAACAAAAATTCTTTGCTGGATGAAAATGGAAAAAAACGGTGATTTCTCAATAGTTTTTGGGATTTCGTTTTTACGGCTTTCATCGTGCGGTAAAAACGAGAACTTATCTTTATTCTGTGGCTCCAAATTTATATAGGTGTTTTAATATTTTACTACTTTTATTTATAATAAACTTTTTGTTAAAAAAAAAAAATGTTTTGTGTCGCCACATTCTGAGAGCCATAACTTTTTACATTTTTCACCGATTGAGCGACGTGAGGGCTTATTTTTTGCGGGACGAGCTGTAGTTTTTATCGGTTCCATTTCTTGGTACATAGAACTTTTTGATCACTTTTTATTACATTTTCTTTTAAAAAGTTAAGTTGACCAAAAAACATCGATTTTGGCGTTTTACATTTTTTACAGTGCCTTAAATAACACTATATTGTAATAGTGCAGACTTTTATGGATGCAGTGATACCAATTTTGTTAACTTTTTTATTCTTTACATTACTTTAGGGGAAAAATGGGAAAAGGGTTTTTTTTTTAACTTTTAATATTTTTTTTTTTTCAGTACTAAAAACTTTTTTTTACTTTTTTTCACACACTTTATTAGCCCCCCTAGGGGACTTGAACCAGCGTCATTTACGATCTCACTCCGGGGGGGGGGGGGCGATGAGCTGTCAGAGGGGGCCGCCCCCCTCTTTTCAAGGCGATCGCTGCTCCCGGCTGTTAGTCCCGGGTGTCCGCTGTCAAATACAGCCAACAACCGCAGCATATGAAGCGCGCTCAGCACGTGAGCGCACTCCAAACATCACCCCAGCACCCGGACAGGGGCTAAAGAACTGAAAAAAAGCATGTGCAAAATAACCCGAAATTAAAAAAAAAAACGCCATAAAAAATGCATGTTACATTTTAATAACGTTCTCTCTCTCACTCTCTCAATAAGGGCATGGCCACACGTGGCGGATTTCCTCCGCAACTGTCCGCATCAATGCCGCACCTAATCCGGGTTGCGGATTACGGCTGCGGATCTGCCCAAAATGTGCAGAAAATTGATTCGGACTAGCTGCTGCGGACTGCGGGAAAAGTGCTTCCCTTCTCCCTATCAGTGCAGGATAGAGAGAAGGGACAGCACTTTCCCTAGTGAAAGTAAACGAATTTCATACTTACCGGCCGTTGTCTTGGTGACGCGTCCCTCTTTCGGCATCCAGCCCGACCTCCCTGGATGACGCGCCAGTCCATGTGACTGCTGCAGCCTGTGCTTGGCCTGTGATTGGCTGCAGCCGTCACTTAGACTGAAACGTCATCCTGGGAGGCCGGACTGGAGACAGAAGCAGGGAGTTCTCGGTAAGTATGAACTTCTATTTTTTTACAGGTTGCTGTATATTGGGATCGGTAGTCACTGTCCCGGGTTCAGAAACAGTTACTGCCGATCGCTTAACTCTTTCAGCACCCTGGACAGTGACTATTTACAGACGTCTCCTAGCAACGCTCCCGTCATTACGGGAGCCCCATTGACTTCCTCAGTCTGGCTGTAGACCTAGAAATACATAGGTCCAGCCAGAATGAAGAAATGTCAAGTTAAAAAAGCAAGACGCATCCGCAGCACACATAACATGTGCATGACAGCTGCGGACTTCATTGCGGAAATTAGAATCTCCATTGAAGTCAATGGAGAAATTCCGCCATGAGTCCGCCACTGCTCCGCAACAGACAGAGCATGCTGCGGACACCAAATTCCGCTCCGCAGCCTATGCTCCGCAGTGGAATTTTACGCATCGTCTAAACGAACACTGCTAAATTAAAGTGGAAGTCAATGGAGAAACGGCTCCGCTGCGGATTAACGCTGCGGAGTGTCCGCAGCGGAATTTAAGTGAAATTCCGCCACGTGTGAACCCAGCCTAAGATGGGAGACATCTGTGACTTTTTACTACTCTTGCCACTTTTCGAAAGTGGTAAGAAAAGGGGGCGAGGGTATTAGCCAAAGGGATGGGGCCTCCACCAGAATAATAGATTTATTATAATTTACACCAGAAACTTTTGTACATTTTGGGGAAAATTAACACTTACTCATAGCAGGAGTAGATTTGCATTTCTATTGCACTGACAGCCAAAGATGTGTTAAATATATTAAGAGGTGTGCACTTCTCAATTTATTTGGTGCATTTTCCGCCGACATTAATTAGTTTAAAACTGACTTTTGCAACACCAGTCTTAGGGTGTAATTGTGTTCTGTTTTATTTTATGAAATAATAAAAGTGCCCTTTCATTCTGAAAATCAATTCTGGCAGTCCAATATCACAGATTTTAATAATGTTATTTTTTAACATGTATCTACAACATATTAATAGATCATTTTGACTGGGCTTCCCCTTTAAACTAGCCACACCAATGATTCCAATTGTATTTCCCAAACATTGGACATAAAGCTGGCCAAAAAGTCAGATGAACACGGCAATATCTATAGAATCGTCCTAAAATCTCATGCGTAGGGAACCTCCAAACTGTACCCCAACTGCAGATTCAGAAGAAAGAGGGATCAGGCGTTTTGGATTTTGTTTATTCCTCTTTCCCCACTGAAATAAATAGACACGTTTGGCCGAGCCGAGGATGCATGACTATGATGGAGCAGGGAGAAATGTCTGTCAATTGTATGGCTGTCAACAAACTGTAGCTGCTGTGTTGGAATATCTGCTGGTAGTTGGTCGTAATCTGAAGTATACATTACAAACAGATGATTTGCAGCTGAATAGAGGTCATAAAATAGAACAACCGTGGTTGTTTGATTTTTGCATATGGCCATATAACATTGTCATGCCAAAGGTAGTGTGAGACAAGCAATCATCCATCTGACAATTTCTATAGAATGCCGATGGTCAGCTAATCCAGAGAGCATGTGACATGTAGTGGGCAACATGGAAGAGGTGGAGGATATGATAAAGAACTCTAAGCTCATTAGAGGTTTTGGATTATGCCGAAGTATTGGCCCTTTTACACCAGCCAATTATCGTGCAGACGAGTGTTCACACAACGCCCATTCCTGATAATTGCCCTATGTAGAAAGGGCAGCGATCAGCAGATGTACGAGCAAACACTCGTTCATCACCTGATCGTATCATTTTAAATGCCTTAAATATTATCATTGTCGGCAGCACATCCCCCTAAGTAAAATGTAGAAATGTATGAGGACGAGCGATCGTAGTAACGAGCACTCCTCCCCATACTGGATCTTTGTGAAAGGAGCAAACGAGCGCCGATCAACGAGCTGCCTCGTTGATCGGCGATCGTTTACACGGCCCAGGTTGGACCGTGTAAAAGTACCCAACTCTTAATGCTCAACTTGAAAAGCAAGATGGTATCCAACCTGGAGAAATGATACTGCCTCTTAAGTGAACAGGGTTCATTGGACCATATACAATATATATACAGACAAACAGGGGTAAGATACAATTAGTCTTTATAATACAAAGCATGTTGCTGCATTTTTTTTTTGTAGCGTTTTTGCTGGAGTTTTTCCACTGCTTTTATTATAAGTAAAAACAACTGCGGCCAGATGTAACTTTAATCCCTTTCCTACATCTGCCGTATATATATGGAATCAAGAAATGGCAAAAATTGGGGCCTCTATCAAAGTGCTGCTAACCATAAATTAGGCAATGGTAGTGATAATGTTTTTTTTAAGGCTACGCATTTTGTCGCTGACCCAGCATCCTCCTCAGACTAATAACATGAACAAGTAAAAGGTATGATTTATATAACAGTAAAAAACGACAAAAACTCTCACATGACATCACATTAGGTCAAAGGTGGTGGTTGATGGACAGGACTGAAGACCAATAGAAACAAAGGAAGCAATCCATGGGTTCATGTAGCTGAAATAAAAAGTAGTGCTCAGTTGTGAATGACCTGTATGTAGATATAAATATAAAAAAAATACATTTTATTTTTAACAATTAGTTTTTTCCTTGTAAAAGAAGTAAAACAAAAAAAAGATCTATATAAATTTGGTATCACCGTAATTGTATTGACCCGCGGAATAAAGTTAATATGTCATTTTTACCACACGGTGAACGTCGTAAAAAACAAAACCCAAAAAACAATGGAGTAATCTCAGTTTTTTTACCGTTCCACTCCACCAATAATTGTTTTTCAGTTTTCCAGTACATTATATTGTACAAAAAATGGTGCTGTAAAAAAACGACAACTCGTCCCGCAAAAAACAAGCCCTTATACGGCTTTATCGATAGAAAAATAAAAACATTATGGCTTTAAGAGGTAAGGAGGAAAAAGCAAAAATGAAAATCCAAAAAATAGTTGCGGAAGGAAGGGTGCTAAATAAGTACATCTGAACCATTGATGATACATTATATTTGAGCTGACCGACGTGAATCGTACATGCGGTACGTGGCATAAAATAGTTTTTCACCAACATTATTTCCCTTGTGTTTATGGGTAAACGTCTTATTTGTGTTTTTGATCAGGTCAGTATTATTTATTATTTCCTTGTTTCTTGTAGCACGCTTCTATTGTTCTGACATTTTGACTGTTTTTAATCGCTGAGTTTTCCTGAAATAAAACAAGCTGCAACTGATTGCCACGCATTTTACATTCACTGTAGTCACTCAGTTGCTATGGAAACCTTGCTTTACCAAGGGCCAATCTTAAAGGGGCACTGACACACACAACTTTCAACATTTTCTTAGAGCATTTATTACTAAATGGAAATACTGTGTGTGAACGATCCATTTTTTTATTTTTCCTTTAAAGGAACACGATGAGCAAAACTTATATACTGTCATTTCTAGTGCAGGGTCTGAGGGGGAGTTTCAGAACATTAGCCACTAGAGGCACTATGCTCAAGGGTATTGCTCAATGTCATCACAGAACAGAGAACAAATGAGAGCAAATTTCAAGTATTTCAGGGTTACAATTACCAAAATCTCTTTAAACTCATTTTTATATCATGTCTTCACTTTGACATATTATATATGTTTTAGATAATTTTTGTGCTGTATTGATAGCTTGTTTGTTGTAATTCATTTATAGATTTTAATTATAGAGAAAAGAAAACATAGCATAATATTTGAGTATACTTCCCATAATGTGATAGTTTGAAGGGGTTGTTAAAGAGGCTCTGTCACCAGTTTATAAATGCCCTGTCTCCTACCTAATCTGTACTGTAATGTAAATAACAACCGTTTTTTCAAAACTTTTATTTTTGACGGAATTATGACTATTTTTCGTTTTATGGTAATTTCTTCTAAATGCCCAACTGGGCGTGTTTTTAATTTTGACCAAGTGGGCGTTGTAAAGAGAAGTGTATGACACTGACCAATCAGTGACCAATCAGCGTCATACATTTCTCTTCATTCATGTTCAGCTGTACTCACAGCACAGCGTGATCTCGCGAGATCACGCTGTGCTGTCACTTACTCCCACATTAACTTTACCGGAGCTACGGGAGTTTGACCAGACATCGCCTCTAGCCAGGAGGTGATGCATTGTCCCGACACTCCAATGTAAAAAAACGTCTGCTGCGGATTTCCACTGAGGACTGTGCGCAGCAGAATTCAACAGCAATTCTGCCACGTCTGAACACGCCCTAATATAATTTTTTCTGTATATTTTTGAAGTTCTATTGAGATGCATATGGATAAAAATGTATGAAAAAACAACATACCTTCAGAATGCTGTGTTTATTATAAAACCGCCATTCATCCCCAAAAACATCACAAAGCAAGCAGACCTTCACTCAGATATAGACTTTGTAAAATATAAATCGATCACATCTGATTTTACAACAGGATTATCATATCCCTCTGAGAGAACATTTTTATTACATGCAAATCCACTACTTCCGGTCCTCTCCTACATACAGTATATTCCTTAGGGCAGATTCAGACGAACGTTGCATTTTTGCGCGCGCAAACAACGCAGTGTTTTGCGCGCGCAAAAACCATTTGACAGCTGCGTGTGTCATCCGTGTATGATGCGCAGCTGCGTGATTTTCGCGCAGCCGCCATCATAGAGATGAGGCTAGTCGACGCCCGTCACTGTCCAAGGTGCTGAAAGAGCTAACTGATCGGCAGTAACTCTTTCAGCACCCTCGACAGTGAATGCCGAACACAATATCGAGAAAAAAGTAAAAGTTCGTACTTACCGAGAACTTCCCGGCCGTTGCCTTGGTGACGCGTCCTTGGTGACGCGTCATTGGTGACGCGCCTCTCTTGACATCGGGCCCCACCTCCCTGGATGACGCGGCAGTCCATGTGACCGCTGAGCCTGTGCTTGGCCTGTGATTGGCTGGAGCTGTCACTTGGACTGAATTGTCATCCCGGTAGGTCAGACTGGAGGAAGAAGCCGGGAGTTATCGGTAAGTCAGAACTTTGTTTTTTTTTTACAGGTTCATGTTTATTGGGATCGGTAGTCACTGTCCATGGTGCTGAAACAGTTTAACTCTTTCAGCACCCTGGACAGTGACTATCTCCTGACGTCGCGTACCGGAAATTTTTTTGCCGGGTTCAGCCAAAACGAGTTCGGCCGAACCCGGTGAAGTTCGGTTCGATTGTCCGGGTCCGCTCATCTCAAAGACACTCCATTTGGATGTTTGGAAACAGAAAAGCATGTGGTGCTTTTCTGTTTACATTCATCCTTTTGACAGCTGGTGCACTGTTTCAGTCGGTTCGCACGGAAGTGCTTCCGTGCGACCTGCGTGGTTTTCACGCACCCATTGACTTGAATGGATGCGTGATGCGCAAAATACGCGGAGATATTGAACCTGTCGCGTTTTGTACGCAGCGAACAAACGCTGTGCACAAATCACGCACTGTTTGAACTGCCCCATTGACTTGTATTGGTCTGTGCGTGGCGCGTGAAAACCACGCGGCCCGCACGGACCGAATACACGTTCGTGTGAATCCCCCCTTAGGCCGAGTTCACACAGCTTTTTTTGGTGCTGATTTTGACAGGGAAACCGCATGGGAATCAGTGGCAAAGAACACCTCAAATCTCCCTCCATTGATTTCAATGGGAGGTAGAGTAGTTTTCTTCACTGGGTGGTTCTTATCTGCTCTCAGAAAAAGCAAACATCATGCCCTCTTGGAGCATTTTTTGCCTCTAAACGTTCATCAAAAACAATGGGAGGCAGAAAAAACACGTGCCGTTTATGCGGTTTTTGCATTTACTTAATAAATACAAACACAATTCTGCATCACAAAAATCTCTGTGAGAACATACCCTAAAGATCTCCAAATTACCTCCTGCCTTAATTCTTCCAGAGGTAAAGGTTTTATATTCTCTCTTTACAGCCAAATTAAATCTATATCCTATTGGGGCTCAACTGCATATACGAAAGCATAGGAAAAAGACCTGGGCATTCTTCCTGAGCCCTGTACTTGGCAACAAATTATTGACAGAACCAGTACAATATCCCTTTCCCATAATATTAAGGAAACCTCCTATAAAGTTCTAACAAGATGGTATCTCACCCTCGAGAGATTATCGATTATTATTCCATCATGCTCTAATACCTGCTTCCAAAATTATGAGAAGTGGGCAACTTTGCTCATGTGTGGTGGTTCTGTCAGACTAGTCGACTCCACTGGAAGAAGGTTGAATGCCTTATTCATTCCAATGTGAAAATAATCACGCTGTCCTTTCCGTGATCTGCTCTTCTTAATGCTGATATGGAGGGACCACCAAGTAACTTTGTAAACTAGTCTCTCATATAATTTACTCTGCTAAGTAAACTATTGCCATTATCTGGAAATATCCCTGCATTTCCTTTCCGAGAACCCTGGCCAAATTCAGAGAAATGCAATGCTTTGAGAGAATATTTAGCATCATAGAAGACAGATTTTCCAAATTTGAAGCCATGTGGTCTATATGAAATTCTACCTGCGTTAAGCCTCATTCACACGGCCGTGCCCTTAATCACGGTCCGCAATTACGGACAAATTCTATGGTAGTGTGCATGGGGCCTTAATTGGAGAGAATATGTAGCTATACTAGACAATGCTTTCTAAAGTTACTACATTGTAGTAGATATTGTCACTCATTTTTTGAGACCTCGAGCGATACTTTTTATTTATTTTTTTGTTGAAAAATTCACGGTTAATTTACCCTATTCTTTTCCGTTATAAGTATTTTTTTGGGGGGGGGGGGTGCTACCAAATTAAAAAAGGATTTTCTTTAATATTTCTCATATATCCACCTAATTCAGGCTTTAAGGTATTATGGTTAATAACTTTCCTTATAATGGGTGACATAATATGGTTGATTTTCTTTTTATTTGTATTTATGTTCCCCTCCCTCTCCATTTTACCACTTTAGCGCCCTTGAGGTATATTCACATGTGGCAGATAGTTTGCAGAAATGTTTCTGATTGTTCCAATTATCTGAATGTAGTTTGTAAAAATCCATGCACTTACTAAAGAAATAACCCTATTCAGATGTATGGAATGGATTTGCAGTTGCAGAGATTTCTGCAAGAATTCATGTGTGAACATACCCTTACACAGTGTACATTACAGTTAATTTTTTACCTCCAATGATGATAAGAGAGGTTTCTGGGATCGTTTGGTTGCTTAGTCTGTCAGTTTTTCCTTTAAATAGGTTTCTTTGAAGTTCTTCAGGATAGAATAGCATCTCCCCCATCAGTTTTAAACTTCTGGCTGCTCTTATCATCATTGGAGTTGCACTTTAAGTGACTCCAGCTGTCAACTAAAGCCATAAATCTGCACTTTTCATGGGTCTAGCTAATAAAAAGATAGTGAATGGTTCCCCTCTATTAAACTAATATGGCTGAATAAATGAAAGAGTTGTCTAAACCAGACAAAACCTTTTAAGTATTAATTAAGGTCAAGTACCTAAGATGTAATATAGATTAGACTTGACTGTTACATTAAAGCATTAAACACATGACTGTGTTATGGTTTCGTGTAAGTTCCAAGTTGTACGTAGATGTTGTACGTAGATGTAAGAGAATAAGAATTTATGGGCCCATATTGTGCCTCCATATGCCTCCAATTTTACAGGAAGGCATGAGGAAGCACAATACCTTCATAATATAGTGCCATATGAAGGCACCATAGAGTGGCACTCAATGCAATGTATGACCCCGTATGTCGCTGTACAGACTGTACAGCTTTCCCCTGTGAATGAGGATGTACTGTGTGTAGGACTGTAGATGATGTTTAGGAACAAAGCCTCTCTATATTCTTCACATCCCTCAATAATGATGATCTACTTTCAATAGCCGTCTGTTTCATGGAACTTATTTCACATACTGGGGCATATTTACTAAGCAAATGCGCTAAAATTGTGGCAAGAATTTCACCCAGAAAAAAATAGCACATGACGTGCACCAAATATATTTTGTTGCGCTCCTGACAGCAGATGTTGGCGGATAGAAGGATAGGGTATATTGGATTTCAACATAACCGATATCTCAGCATAATCAGCCGATAATGTAATGTCTATGGGGGCCTCTCGACTTTACCCCAATGACAGAGGTGTATGACAGCGGCTTATTCCCCTCTCCACATTACAGTATATATGAATGCTCAGCCGAGCCAAGCAAGCATGTTTATGGGGAAGTCGGAAGAAATAATTGTTATTTAATGTGTATGACCACCCTTAAAGGAATTTTTGGGCAGATTTGACAGCATTTCAAATATATGTTGCAAAACATTTTTATGAATATACAACAAACAACTACAATCTGAGAGGCGACAACTCACTTGCAAATTATAGAATCCAGTCACGGATAAATGTACAGATAAGAATCAAAATCTTATCACCTCAGCTATTTAACAAGCAAAGGATTTGTTGAGTGATCTTGGGGCATTTGGAAGACAGCCATACATCTCATGTTTATCTCACTGGATGAAAATCAGTTTTGTGTATTGTACAAAGCCCTGCATAGACTCACATATATTTCAATCAATATGACTGATAACGATCATTTATATCAATAATGTGCACAGCTATGTTAGCAAAATAGACATTTCATGCATTGTTGGAACATGTGTCAGGAATTTTGGCAATTATTTATAAGCTTTATATTTATGGTCCAAGAATGTCACGTCTATGGGGATAGTCCGGTGTCTACCATGAAGGGAATTGGATCACAAAGGTTGTATTTTGTTCCTTTGTTTCCCCTGTACTTAGCAGCGCCTTTTATCTTACTACCGCCATGAAACTAAAATGCCGATTTAGCCAAGTCGAAGAGTAGGAAAAATAGCAGACAGCAGGCAATCCTCATATATCTTAATTTTGTGGCCGGCATTAGTTGATAATTTTTTTAGGCATAACTTCTTCATTTATGTTGTGTCAGAGTAGCCTGGGTTTGGGAGAGCTAAAGGTATTCTAAGAATACAGCCTTGGAGTCCAAATCAGGATATCGATGCATCGGAGGGAAGACACAGACAAGTGCTTCAGTATCTCATGTGGCATTCTCTATAGAATCACGGCCCGTTCCGTTTATTTATTCAGGAAAATATGCCAAAGAGATAAAAAATAAAAAAAAGCCAATAGAAGACACACATGATTACAAGTATAGCTTCACTACAGAGGTAACGTAAACAACTAGATTTAAGATCAGTTACGGTACATGCATACATGTTAGACAAAGATACAGCCTGTCGGACACGACTTGAGCCCCCACCTTAAGAAAAAACAAGCTAAACTGAACTTTAAACTTCCCTGGGGGTTTTACAGACCACGTACACAAAAAAAAATCATTAACTCTTTATCTCATTCTTATAGCCTGAATTATACAGGATAAACTACTTAACCCTTCGGTTACTTTCATAGTTATATAACAATGAAACAATTGTACAATGCAACATTTCAGAAACATGTTATGGTTTTGTAATGCAACATGTATAACTGATGTGCCAGCTCACACTGTGATATTTATTTAATATTACAGATCTGAAAAAAGTGCAATGTATTGATAACTTTCTATTAGTATAATACCTATGTGTCAGTATTAACAGGATACAGGAATGCAGCTGTTTTTAAGTAATTGAAAAGATAATATTGGAGCTCCCTCTAGTGGATAAATATCATACCTTAAGCAACACTATAAGAACATATTGCAAACAGATTGTTTTCCTTATAATTTATATCCCTAAAAATTGTATCACTCATTATTTCCAAGAAAACTTACAGTTGACATTCTTCTTACATTTTTTTGAAGCAAAAAGTGTTACATTTGTTTTGGTTTTATTTTTTATTGCATGGGATTTGATACATTGCTGCAAGTATCTAAAGTGTGCTTTAGTAATCTACACAATAGTCAGGTCTTTACTTCGATAACATACATTTATGTCATGGTGATCATGCGGCAACAGAAGCTGTACCCGAGTGATCACAGTGGGAGCCCAGCATTAACTGACAACTGCTGGAGCCCGGCTATGACTCTAATTCCGGCCGTTTAGCCTCTTAAAAGCTGCAGTTAACAGAGGGAGGAGGCTTCCTCTGCTACCCATCGGTGGTCTGCAAACGTGATTGGAGGCCGCCGATGCGTCGCCCTGACAACAAAGTCTCCCAGGCCCCCATGACTATTTGCCTATTAGGCCGTGTCAGAGTCACAGTCTAATTAGTAGCAGTAATGCTTTGGAATATTGAGTATCAGAAGATCACACTGTTAAGTCCACTAATGGGACAAAAAAAAAAAAATTCAAGAAAGTGAAATAAAGTTTATTAAAAAAATAAAAAAAGTTCACAGTAAAAAGAAAAATGTTAACATTTTCTATAAAAAGTGGTTTTCTTTTCTTACAATGTAAAAAAAAAAAAAATCCCAATATGGTATTGCCACGATTGTAACGACCCAAACAATAAAGTTAACTTGTTATTTAAATCACATAGGGAACGCCATACCAAAAAAAAAACAACTAAAAAAAACAACAGCAAATTTTTCCCTTCACCCTGCAAAAAAAATTATAAAAAAAGTTAATCAATATGTACCCCAAAATGGTACTAAACAAACCTACATATTGTACTGCAAAAAATAAGCTACATCGATGGAAAAATTAAAACGTTATGGCGCTTGGAATACGATTACACAATTATTATTATTTATTTATTTTTTAAAAGTTGTTATTGTGCAGACGTAGCAAAGTGTGAAAAAAAAAACAACTAGGTATATGTAGCATCACCGTAATCGTAGCGACCCATAGAATAAAGGTAACATGTTATTTATGCTGCAACAGCATAATTTTAAAACAAAAAGCAATGGTGGAATTTCTAGGTTTTTTTTCCATTCCCCACAGAAAGCGTTAATAAAAGTTAATCAGTAAGTTGTATGCAACCCAATAATGGTGCCATTGAAAATTCCAACTCATTCCGCAAAAAAAAACAAGCCCTCATAAGGCCATAAATAAGTTATGGATCTCTGAATGTGGCTGCGCAAAAAGAGACATCGTTGATCGGCGCTCGTTTGCTACTGTTACACGGAGCTGTGGATGGGGACAAGCGGTCGTTACTCCGATCGCTCGTCCCCATACATCATTATCATGTCGGCAGCGCGTCTCAGGGAGATGTGCTGCCGACAACGATAATATTTAACTTTTTTAAAACAATACGATCAGCAGATGAACAACCTATTGCTTGTTCATCTGCTGATCGCTGCCCTGTGAACGCTTGTCTGCCCTATAATTGGCCAGTGTAAAACCCCCCTTAAAACCTCATGTATCAGACAAGAACAAATTGTCTCTAAGTACTCTTTCTGTAACTAGGGATGGATTCACTATTTTTCTGGTCCCCTGATATAAATAGAAGGTCTAAAACTGGATTTTTAAGCCTCAGTGAAGGTTTGGAATTATTGTGTGCTCCAGATGGCACATCGGTGAAAAAAACAGAATAAGGTCAGTAAAGGGAAGCCTTGGGTCATCTTGTAGTATGACTTTGAAACTGTAGAGCAGCAAGAGATGATCCATGAACCCCCAGTAAAAGGAAAAAGGGGAAAGCTTATTTTCTGGATAAATGTTTAACCCCTTAATGACCGGGCCATTTTGCGCGTTAATGACCAAGGATTATTTTTTGTTTTCTCACAGTTGCATTCCAAGAGTCGTAACTTTTTTTTTATTCCGTCGACATAGCCGTATAAGGGCTTGTTTTTTGCGGGACAAGTTGTATTTTGTAATTGTACCATTTTTAGGTGCTTACAATATATTGATTAACTTTTATTAACTTTATTTTAGGAGAGTATTGAAAATAAGCAGCTATTCCAGCATTAATTTTCACGTTATAAATTTACGCCGTTTACTATGCAGCGTAAATAACATGTTAACTTTATTCTATGGGTCGGCACAATTACGGGGATACCAAATATGTAAAGGTTTTATATGTTTTCCTACGTTTGCACAATAAAAACCCTTTTAGAAAAAAATTACTTGTTTTTGCATCGCCGCGTTCCAAGAGCCGTAACGTTTTTATTTTTTCGTTGATGTGTCCGTATGTGGGCTTGATTTTTGCGGGCCAATGTGTAGTATTCATTAGTACTATTTTGGGGTACATAGGACTTATAGATTAATTTTTATGTTATTTTTTATGGGGGGAATGGAAGAAAAGAGAGAATTTTGGCGTTGTTTTTTGCGTTTTTTTTTGGACGCCGTTCATCCGGCGGCTTAATTAATGTATTAATTTTATTGGTCAAGTTGTTACGATCGCGGGGATACCATATATGTGTATGTGTTATTTGTTTTTACACTTTTACTGAATAAAGCCACTTTTTGGGCAAAAAAAGTAGTTTTATTTGATTTTGACTGTAATTTATTTTTTTTTTTTCCACAAACTTTATTTAACTGATTGACATTATTTTTTTTTAGTCCCACCAGGGGACTTCACTATGCGATGTGCCGATCGCATATATAATGCTTTGGTATACTTAGTATACCAAAGCATTATTACCTGTCAGTGTAAAACTGACAGGCAACCTGTTAGGTCATGCCTCCGGCATCGCCTAACAGGCAGTTGCTGAAGACAGAACTGGGGGTCTTTGTTAGACACCCGGCTGTCATGGAAACCCGACGGCGACCCGCGATTTGTTTGCGGGGGCGCCGATCGTGTGACAGAGGGAGCTCCCTCCCTCTGTCAAACACATTAGATGCCGCTGTCACTATTGACAGCGGCATTTAATGGGTTAAACTGCCGGAATCGGAGCGCGCATCGATTCCGGCAGTTGCAGCAGGAGCCAGGCTGTGTATAACAGCCGTGCTCCTGCCGCTGATCGCGTGGGTACAGTGACAGTACCCGCGCCATCACAGGACGGATATATCCGTCCTCCTGCGCGAACTAGCAGCTGCAGAGGACGGATATATCCGTCCTTCGGCGTTAAGGAGTTAAATGTCCACTACGGTGGCGAGCCAATTATTATGACTTCATATGGAGGCCAAACCTGCTAAATTCTTAGATTTAATACTGCAAACAAGAGCAGACCCATCCAACTAATGTACAATCAGCAACCTTCCAGCATCAATAAGGTTACAATATGGATTTTTCCACTATTAGGCTGGGTTCACACGTGGCGGAATTTCACTTGAATTCCGCTGCGGACACTCCGCAGCGTTAATCCGCAGCGGAGCCGTTTCTCCATTGACTTCCACTTAAATTTAGAAGTGTTCGTTTAGACGATGCGTAAAATTCCGCTGCGGAGCATAGGCTGCGGAGCGGAATTTGGTGTCCGCAGCATGCTCTGTCTGTTGCGGAGCAGTGGCGGACTGGTTGCGGACTCATGGCGGAATTTCTCCATTGACTTCAATGGAGATTCTAAATTCCGCAATGAAGTCCGCAGCTGTCATGCACATGTTATGTGTGCTGCGGATGCGTCTTGCTTTTTTAACATGACATTTCTTCATTCTGGCTGGACCTATGTATTTCTAGGTCTACAGCCAGACTGAGGAAGTCAATGGGGCTCCCGGAATTACGGGAGCGTTGCTAGGAGACGTCAGTAAATAGTCACTGTCCAGGGTGCTGAAAGAGTTAAGCGATCGGCAGTCACTGTTTCTGCACCCTGGACAGTGACTACCGATCCCAATATACAGCAACCTGTAAAAAATTAGAAGTTCATACTTACCGAGAACTCCCTGCTTCTGTCTCCAGTCCAGCTTCCCAGGATGACGTTTCAGTCTAAGTGACGGCTGCAGCCAATCACAGGCTGCAGCGGTCACACGCACTGCCGCGTCATCCAGGGAGGTAGGGCTGGATGCCGAAAGAGGGACGCGTCACCAAGACAACGGCCGGTAAGTATGAAATTCGTTTACTTTCACTAGGGAAAGTGCTGTCCCTTCTCTCTATCCTGCACTGATAGAGAGAAGGGAAGCACTTTTTCCGCAGTCCGCAGCAGCTAGTCCGCATCAATTTACTGCACATTTTGGGCAGATCCGCAGCCGTAATCCGCAACCCGGATTAGGTGCGGCATTGATGCGGACAGTTGCGGAGGAAATCCGCCACGTGGGGGCATGCCCTTAGAAGGGCCGTATTTTTCTGTTAAATGCAAATAATTTTTATATTTGTTTTAATGAACAGAAATGTGTGTTTGGAATACAGAAATGGGACTCTTAAAGAGGGCCAATCAGCTGATCTGTTGCTATATTTCAATTGCTTTTTAAACAGGACATTGAACTATAGAGTGTTAAAGGGAATGTATCGCTAGAAAATTTGTTTTTTTATTTTAGTTAAACAGTTAGTGTATAAGTGATTAAACATTGTTCGAATTTTTTTTATTTTTTCACGGGTCAGGAACTATTATAAATTAGATTCTAATTTATAACATTTCCCAGTGCTTGTCACTAGATGGTGCAATTCCCAAAATTGCAGCATTGGCATGTGGTAAAGCAACCACATTGCTTTATGCTGCAAAATTTGAGAAAGCTCACTCGCTCTAGTGAGCTCTCAGAATCCCCCCTCCTTTATCCTGGCTAGTGCCGGGAGAAACGAGGGGATTGAACGGTCAAACCTCCTACACTGTGTGCCGCCATTTTTTGAGCTAACACACAGTGTACTAGGTTTACATACAGTAGTAAACACACAGTAAAACATGTACATACACAGACCTAACTTACCTGCTCCTGCCGCCACCGCTCCCTCCGGTCCGTCCTCTCAGTCTGCTCCGTCCGCTCCAAGTGCACAAGTCCGGCAGCCGCGACCGGAAGTAGTAATCTTACTGTCCGGCCGCGGCTTCCGGTCCACAAGAAAATGGCGCCGGACGTCGCTTGGCCGAAGACCTTCAATTTGGACTGTGTGGGAGCGGCGCATGCGCCGTTCCCACACAGACGGCGTACAGCATAGTGGATGGAACGGGCCCCATTCGCATTCACTATGGGGCTGTATGTGCCGTATTCCATGTCTGTATGTGTCGTTAATCAACACATACAGAGATGGAAAAAAAATGGCAGCCCCCATAGACAAGAAAAAGTAAAAAAATAAAAAAAAGTAAAACACAAACACACAAACAAATAAGACATGTTTTAATAAAACACTAAAAGCAAATAGATATAAAAAAAATTTTTTTCGTGACACTCGTCCTTTAAACCCTATAGCAATAAAAACATGGAGTTCTTATGTAAACCATATTGCTCTCTTCCAAGCAGATAATAACCACTCTGCAAGTTACACATCCAGAAATGCAAGGAAGCTGCTGCTCAAAATCGAGCATAAGGGGCTTGACTTTTTTACCAGAACTATACTACATGCTTCCACTTGAATATCGATCCAGACATAATCATTTATATATGTATGTATGTAGTTTGAGGATGTTGTGCATTTCCTGCACCGGATATCAATTTTCAGTGTGTTCACATTGCATTTGTCATTGTATAACTCGATTGTATAAGGTCAAAAACCACTGATGCCAACCGATGACAAAATATGTGCTTAGTCACATCAGTTACTTGTATCTTCAATAGCTTGAAAATTGTCATAATCACTGGCCATTACAATAAAAACAACTGATTCATTTTTTTGTCAACTCCAAGGCATGTTCACACAGGACAGATAACCTGCGTAAAAGCACACAGCGTATTCACCCCCCTGGTCGACACAGGGAATTCCGTCCGCGACATGCTGCGGGTAAAAAAAATACACAGCAAGTCAATTACTGAGCGTTTTATCTGTTCCTCATTTAGGCAGTGTGTGGATGAGATTTGTTTGAATCTCATCGACTCTGCTGCTACTGTGTTAGGGCTTATTCAGACAAACGTATAATACGTCCGTGCAACGCGCGTGATTTTCACGCGCCTCGCACGGACCTATGTTAGTCAATGGGGCTGTTCAGACAGTCCACGTGTACGCTGCGCAAAAAATCACGCAGCCGCGCATCCTATGCTGCTGACACACGGAGCTGTTATGTACCTTTTGCACGCTCGTGTGAATCCGGCCTTATGCTGCGGATTTTCAGCAACTAAATCAGCAACTTATGTACCTTTTGCACGCCACGTGTGCACCCAGCCTTACAGAGTTCAAATACATAGGGTTAAATAACAAAATGGTGTTTGTCCTCTGCAACTGCCACTAGGTGGAGCTTACTTCATATTGTGTTATATAACGGAGTTCAATGTACAAACTGTATGCAGTATTCATGCACTATGGATTGTAATCATTCATTTGGAGTTCTATATAAGAAAAGCTGAGCCTGAACCATTATAAAGATATTAAAGAGAACCTTTCACCTCCCCATACATGTGCAGCTGAGTGCAGCATGTAATGGGGAGGGCTCAACACACCCTAGGGCACTTTAAAAAAAATTCTACCTCCCTCCGTCATTTAGATATCGGTGCGGTTATATTTGGCGCCAGATACTTAAATAACCCCCTGAACAGTCAACGGGGCGTGTACTGGCAAGGGGGCATGTTACTATGGCTGTGACACTGTCCAATCAGATATGGACAGTGTTACAGCAAGAGCAAGGAGAAAGTGCACGCGCACACGCTCTCACTCTTCAGCTTTCAAGATTAGTCTTCTGCCGAACTGGCAAGGGGGCATGTCACTGCTACGGACAGTGTAAGAGCTGTGGAGAGGAGAGTGCGCATGCGCGCTCTCATCTCTTTAGCTCTTGTGAGAGATCAGTCTTGTATTGTCTGCCGAACTGGTAAGGGGGCGTGTCTCTGCTATGGACAGTGTAAGCGCTCCCCAGCTCTTACACTGTCCGTAGCAGTAACACGCCCCCTTGCCAGTTCGGCAGACAAAGTACAAGACTGATCTCTCACAAGAGCTGAAGAGATGAGAGCGCACGAGCGCTCTCCTCTCCCCAGTTCTTACACTGTCCGTAGCAGTGACACGCCCCCTTGACAATTCGGCAGACAAAGTACAAGACTTATCTCTCACAAGAGCTGAAGAGATGAGAGCGCACACGCGCTCTCCTCTCCCCAGCTCTTACACTGTCTGTAGCAGTGACATGCCCCCTTGACAGTTCGGGTGAAAAGACTGCAATCACACACTCTCTCTCCTCGCTCTTGCTGTGGCACTGTCCATATTTGATTGGACAGTGTCACAGCCATAGTAACCCGCCCCCTTGCCAGTACACGACCCGTTGACTGTTCAGGGGGTTATTTAATTATCAGGCACCAAATATAACGGAACCGATATCTAAATAACGGAGGGAGGTAGAAAAATGTAAAGTGCCCCAGGGTTTGTGCAGCCCTCCCCATTACCTGCTGCACTCAGCTGCACATGTATGGGGAGATGAAAGGTTCTCTTTAAGAAATGAAGCAGCAGAGAATTCTTGACATGCTTACTGTAATAATAATATAAAAAACAAAAAAAAGTAAAATAATAATATTGCGTTGCAATGCTTTTCCACCCACACAGTAGTAAATAAAGAAAACGGCTATAAAAGCCCAGGTAGAAGACCCACCCAGCCTAAGGATCCATATTATAACTCAGGAGACGAACATTTGTGTTTGATCCTATAGTTGGTTATAAATATATGGCTCCTGCACAGAGCCGTAGATTTGGCTGTTAACCTGGCCATGCAAAGTTACATACATGCATAAGTACACTAAGGGCCCTTTTACATGGGCCAATTATTGGGCAAACGAGCGTTCACAGAACGCTTGTTCATGAACATTGCAACAATCAGCCGATGAACGAGCAAACACTCGTTCATTGGTGGATTGTATCGTTTTAAATGCCGAAAACATTATCGTTGTTCGCAGCTCATCTCCCTGTGTAAACATGGAGACATACTCCCAAAAAGATAGAAATGTAGGGACAATCGTAGTAACGAGCGTTCGTCCCGATACTAGCTCCCTGTGAATGCAGCAAACGAGCGCCGATCAACGAGCTGTCTCATTGATCGGCGCTTGTTTACACTGCCCACGTCAGGCCGTGTAAGACCACCTTTAGGGTAAATCTGCCCTTAAATGCTAGTTTGCTTGATTCCTGTCAACACCTAGAACCGCACCGATCAGCAGCTCCGTCTGCCTCCGGGCGCCGGATGTTTTGAACGGTTTGCAGTAGTTGGAGCCAGAAGTAGATTGCTACGGTCACGGAATAGCTTCCAAGCTGCAGTAATGCAACTCTGCCCCTATTCAAGTGACTAGAAGCAGAGTTGCAGTTCTGCAGAACGGCCGCTATGCTGTGGTCGGAGCCATCTGCTTTTCGGCTCCAACTACTGCATACCATTTGAAACATCCGGCGCCCGGAGGAGGACGGAGCGGCTGATCTGTGCGGGGCCCGGGTGTCGGAAACACAAACACAAATATACGTCTCCTAAGTTATAGTATGGATCCTTAGGCTGGGAGGGTTTTCAGCCGCCCCGTCAGCCTCTGGACGCCGGATGTTTTGAACAGTATGCAGTAGTTGAAGCCGGAAGCAGATGGCTCCGACCACTGCATAGCGGTCGTTCTGCAAAACTGCAGCTTTTCTCCTAGTCACTTGAAGAGGAGCAGAGCTGCATTACTGCAGCTCGGCCGCTATTCCGTGATCGGAGCCATCTGCTTCCAGTTCCAACTACTCCATACCGTTCAAAACATCCGGCGCCCGGAGGCAGACAGAGTGGCTGATCAGTGCGGGGTCACGGTGTTGTCCGGTTGTGGAAAACCACTTTAACTGATAAAATTTACCTTTTTGACAAAAGAAAACTAACAAACCCTTCTAACTTTACTAGAGACTCCACACATCAACCTAAGGGTATGTTCACACGGCGGGGGTCCGTAACGGCTGAAATTACGGGGATGTTTCAGCCTGAAAACATCCCCGTAATTTCAGCCGTACCGGCATGTGCAGGCGCTTGAACGCCGCGTCAATTACGGCCGTAATTAGCGCTGCTATTCATTGGAGTCAATGAATAGCGGCTCCAATTACGGCCAAAGAAGTGACAGGTCACTTCTTTGACGCGGGCGTCTAGTTACGCGCCGTCATTTGACAGCGGCGCGTAAATATACGCCTCGTGTGAACAGACAAACGTCTGCCCATTGCTTTCAATGGGCAGATGTTTGTCAGCGCTATTGAGGCGCTATTTTCAGACGTAATTCGGGGCCAAAACGCCCGAATTACGTCCGTAAATAGGCCGTGTGAACATACCCTAAGGAATGAATGGACATTCCTCTCACTAGAAAAAAAAAAACTCAAAACCAAAGAAACACGTCAGACCGGTGAGTCAGGTTGTGTGGTCACAGAGAGAGGAAATGAAAGATGTCCCAGAAAATAGACTCTTCTCCTCCTGCTTCCTGCCTATAATAATTAATACAATAATGTGCCAAATCATTACTTATAACAGATTCACAACAATATGTGGGCGTTACTGGTTTCGACCTCTTTGTTGGAATTTAATCCTACAAATTTGTCACATATTTCTTCAACTTCACTTAACATGCCAATACCACTGAAGCATTATACATCTCGGAATCCCTAAAATGCTTCAAATCTGCTGCCTTCTTGACCCATTTGTGGCCTACAGGTATATATTCAATCACAAAATAACTGGGAGCTTCTATGTTGCTGAGGCCTCCTTCATACGGTCCTAAGGCCTCCTCTACACACAGAATGTTTCTGGCAATTTAAACTGCATCAAAAAATGCTTCTAAAATCACCAGTATTATTAAAGAGGCTCTGTCACCAGATTTTCAAATCCCTATCTCGTATTGCAGCAGATCGGCGCTGCAATGTAGATTACAGTAACGTTTTTTTGTTTTTTTTTTAAAACGAGCATTTTTGCCCAAGTTATGAGCATTTTTACATTTATGCAAATTAGCCTTTCTTAAGTACAACTGGGCGTGTTTAAAGTTAAGTACAAGTGGGCGTGTATTGTGTGTGTATATCTGGGCGTTTTTATTTGTTTTACTAGCTGGGCGTTGTGAATAGAAGTGTATGATGCTGACGAATCAGCATCATCCACTTCTCTTCGTCAACACCCAGCTTCTGGCAGTGCACAGACACACAGCGTGTTCTCGAGAGATCACGCTGTAACGTCACTTCCTGCCCCAGTTCCTGCATCGTGTCGGATGAGCGAGGACACATCGGCACCAGGCGACAGAGGTTACATCGACTTACCTGCAAACGCCGATGCTGCTGCAAAATCAACTGTAGCCTCTGTCGCCTGGTGCCGATGTGTCCTCGCTCGTCCGACACGATGCAGGACCTGGGGCAGGAAGTGACGTCACAGCGTGATCTCTCGAGAACACGCTGTGTGTCTGTGCACTGCCAGAAGCTGGGTGTTAACGAAGAGAAGTGGATGATGCTGATTCGTCAGCATCATACACTTCTATTCACAACGCCCAGCTAGTAAAACAAGTAAAAATGCCCAGATGTACATACACAATACACGCCCACTTGGACTTAACTTTAAATACGCCCAGTTGTACTTAAGAAAGGCTCATTTGCATAAATATAAAAATGGTCATAACTTGGCCAAAAATGCTCGCTTTTGAAAAAAAAACTTTACTGTAATCTACATTGCAGCGCCGATCTGCTGCAATACGAGATAGGGGTTTGAAAATCTGGTGACAGAGCCTCTTTAAGCTCTAACAGGCGTTTATTTTAACGTTTTATTGTGGCATTTTTCATTTGGTGACATTATGTACATGCTGTTTTTTCTGGCGTTTTTGAAGTCCTACAGAGAAGCCCATGGAAATAAAATTCCTGAAAAAACGCGATACCCAGAGCATGCTACATTTGGGAAAAAACAGCACGAACCACAAAACTGCCTCTAAAATGCTACAAACCAAAACGCAGTTGTATGTAGTGCATTTTATATTTTACTATAGATTTTAATTATTACAGCATCTATGCGATATATGGAGAATCTATGTGATATAAATAAGGGGAGAGGGCAACTCAATGTATGTGCTGGTTAAATATGACAAGGGGCCTAACAAAGACATTGGAATACTAATGTATAAAAGAAAAAAAAGTTATGGCTGTCGGAATGTGGTAAGGCAGAATAAACAAATTGTCAGCATCTGTAAGGGGTTAATATCACTCAGTATCTGTGGTTTATCTGTGCAGTTATTAAAAATTAGGAACACTGTATTTGGCAATGAACCATGCTTATTCTCATGAGCATTGAATGACAGGTCGCCGCAACCCTGTTCTCAGCATCTTGACCTGTAACAATATATGTATATTTATAGGATGAGGCCACCCAAATCCTTTCCATAATTGGTGCTTGGCTTTTAAGGTAAATGTTGGTGTTCTGATGATCAAGTGACTATTTTTTCCTGTTATGCTTCTAATGCATATTGTAAGTGGAATAGATATTTCAGATTTTGCATCTCACTTCTGTTTCTTGCATATGGCTCTAATTGATTTTGTGCTTTCAGGCCTCCTGTTAACCAGATGGCTCATGCAGACTCTTCATAACTCACATCAAGATATCCAAATGAAAAATCACACCAGCCTATTACCTGCAGCTTAGAAATTCTACACATAAAAGGCAAAGTCCTGCCATGACTAACACATTAATATGATAGCCCCATTGTTTTAACATTGTCTACCAAAAACCCTTTATGATGTGCAAGATGATAAAACATCAAGTGCTAGACCTTTCTTCTACTGGGATTTGTGACAACGATTTGATAGCAAGAAAAAAAAAAAAAGATGTTGGTAACAATACAACTAGGCCCTGTTCACATTGAGTTTTTTGCAGGCGGAAAATTCCGCCTGTAAAATCTGCTTCGGGTGTTTTTTGCACAGTGGTTTGACAAAAAAGCGTCAAAACACGCGTCGAGGCGTTTTATTTCCGTCTCCCATAGATTGAAATGGGGTTTTGGAGGCGGAAACCACCTCAAGATAGGTCATGTCGCTTCTTTTTGCCGCGAGGCGGTTTTTCCGCTCGCGGGAAAAAAACGCCTCCGCCTCCCGTTGAAATCAATGGGAGCCATTTTCGGACGTTTCTTGGCGTTGATCATATTTTGTTTTCTTTTAATACCACAGATGTTTATTGTTTTCAGACAGACCATTAAAGCGTTTTTCTGACCCTTAGGGCCTAATTCACACGAGCGTGTTAAACGTCTGTGGGACGGCTGTTGAAACAGCGGCTATCCCACGGACCTATGTAATTGAATGTGGCCGTTCACACATCCGTTGTTTCAACGGACCGTGTGAAGGGTCCGTGGGAAAAAAGGACATGTCCGTTCTTTTCACGCATCATGCATCCCTCCATAGACTCTCATCTATGGGGGATGCGAGACATCGCGTACCGCAGCGCTGGGCACGGATGCACCTCGGCCGTGAAAAACTGACATTTTTCACGTCCGAGATGTGCCACGCTCGTGTAAATAAGGCCTTAATGCCAGGTTCACACACACAGTTTTGATGCAGTATTTGTGGAAGTTTTTGGCTTCGTTTTTTGAGCCAAATACAGAAGTGGACACAAAAGAAAGGAGAAGTATCAGTCTTTTATTTATACCTTTCCTTCCTTATGGAACCACTTCTGGTTTTGGCTCAAAAAACTGAGCCAAAAACTGTCACAAAAACTGCATCAAAACTGTGTGCGTGATCCTGGCCCAACTATAATATCCATTGTGCCCCAAATGCTTATAAATATGAACAATGTAATATACATTCAGCCAAGCGCTGGCTGCAGTAGTAACGTCAGTAGCTATTAGCAGCCATGTGGTTACATGCGACATCGCTGAGATTACAGGGGGAGACCACGCACCGTGGCATAGAAAAAGCAACAAACTTAAAGGTGTTGTCCACTTTCTGAAAACTGATGACCTATCACCATATAGGTCATCAGTATATGATCGGTGCATGTCCGTCATCCGGACTCCGCACTGATCCGCAACTCCGGCCGCCTCCATGCACCCGATGTTTGGAACGATATGCAGTAGTTGGAGCCGGAAGCAGATTGCTCTGACCACTGCATAGCGGCCATTCGGCAGTACTGCAGCTCTGCTCCTATTCACTTGAACACGAGCAGAACTGCAGTACTGCAGCTCGCCCGCTATTCTTTGACCGGAGCCATCTGCTTCCATCAACATTTTCCGGCGCCCGGAGGCAGCCGGGGTGGCGGATCGGTGCGGGTCCGGGTGTCGGACACGCACCGATAATATACTGATGACCTATCCAGTGGATCATCAGTTGTCAGAAAGTAGAAAACCCCTTTAAGCAGGAAATATATTATATTTTGTTATTTTTAGATATTTGTGGCACAATGGTTATTATTCTTAGGGGTCGGAAAACATCTAAACTAATATTACCCCCTTGTGGGTAATAAACTGGAAGTTTAATTATTGTATTCCTAAACAATACAATTTTCATAATTTTGTGATACTGTACATACTATATAGAAATAGAAACGGTCTGTATTTATAAAAGGCAGATTACGGCCTCCACGCTGTCTTTTTAGTTGAAGGCAGTAAGTTAAGACAGCAGTAGACACATCATTATCATGTAAATCCCCTTCCACTGAAGCTCTGGGACAATGGATTCTATTGATGCTGCCTGACAGCTCCTCCCCAGGGAGTCTCAAGGCCAGCTCTGCCACTTCCAGGATGCTGGCCTCTCTCAACTGTCTCTTTTTACGATATCCTTCTTGGTGAAGTAATCACTGAAAAAACAGGATATTGTACAACTCCTTTTTAGAACTTTGTTAAAAATGTCCTCCAAAAATGACAATGCAAAGAATGTTTTTTTTCCATTTGACATCAACTCACTGATGACAACCTGACTTTAACTGCGCTAACAAAAGGCAAGTTAAAACTATTACTAACGGTGGAATGTGATCCTGTCATCACCATACATTGATCTATGCTGCGTGTAAACACAATTATCTGGATATACATGTTATCATGCAAAGCAAGGCAGTATCGATCCAAAGTGGAGACGGAATACCTCCCCATGACAATCAGATTTGCCTTTGTAAAAGATCCTGCTGCACTACAGAGCGTTTCTTTCCACCAAAGTTAATGATAGTATCTCACTCGGATAATAAACTTTTCACAATATTTGTTTTCGTTTTTGAATTGCTGCATTCCGAGAGCCATAACTTTTTGCATTTTTCTGTCGACATAGCTGAATAAGAGCTTGTTTTACGCGGCATAAGTTGTATTTTTTTAATTACACCCTTTTGGAGTACATATTACATACTGATTAACTTCTATAAATGAAACAGCAATTCTGACATTTATTTTTTGGAGTTATAAATTTTGCGCCGTTCACGACACAGGATAAATAACATATTACCTTTATTATGTGTATATCGTTTTTTTTTTTGTTTTTTTTTACTACTTTTGCACAATGAAATTTCATGAAAAACCAAAGTTTTTTTTAATGTTGCTGCATTCCAGGACCCAAAACTTTTTTATTTCCTCGATGCAGCCATATGAGGGATTGTTTATTGCTGGACAAGTCATATTTTATAATAAAACCATTTTGAGGTACATCATGGGGCCTCAAAATGATAGACTAACCCCGAAACAATTGAAAATCATTTTTAACAACACACACCAGTCTTAAACTTAGAAAACAAGTTGAAGTACGATGCACAAATTTATTAAGGCGAACGCCTTTAAATAAATTTACCACGTTTTCGGCTGTCTGTGCACCACCTAGTGAAATCTTCGACACCCGAGAGCTGGCGTAGATTTCCATTATAGTTTACGCAAAAAAACTATAATTTATTAAGAGGCGTGTCTCAATAAATTTTATTGTGTCTTACTTCAACTTGTTTCCTATTAAGACTGACTTATGTTGTTAAAAATTATTTTCAACTGTTTTGTGGTTTGTCTATCACTTTTAGGCCCCATGCACATGGCAGAGCCTGTGCGTCAGTGCTCGGAGACTGTATGGCAACATAGTACATGTACTGTAAAGTGGGGAAAAAAACGCCACAACTACACATGCTGTGTCGCATCTTATTCCAGCTTGTTTCCTATGAAATGCCAGTCTTAGCGCATGGCCACACATGGCAGAGTTTTTCCGCTGCAAATGTTGGTGCAGATTTGGGGCAATTACGCAACGAATCTGCACCAACATTTGCATATTTGACAGGTAATTCAGACGTTGCAGAAAAGACAGCGGACTTGCCACAGATTTCAGTTTTTGCATTGCAAAGGCTGAAATACGCAGTGAAATTCCGCTTCTTCTCCGCAACAGACATTGCATGCTGCGGAGGGAAAATTCCGCACCGCAGCCTATGGTCCGCAGCGGAGTTTTCCGCAAAGTCTGAACTAACTTGCCTCAAAATGTATTGAAACAAATGTAAAAAACGTCCGCTGGAGAATTCCACTGCGGACTGTCCGCTGCGGAATTCCACAGCAATTCCGCCACGTGTGGCCATGCTTTTAATAATTTCCACCCCATCCATGTGTTTTGCAACATAGGCATATTTATTCATTTATTTATTTGTACTTGATTGTTTGATTAATTAGATTAAATTGCAAAGTAGAAAAAAAATCACTAACACCATCTAGCTTAAAGGGAAGGTGTCACGAAAAAAAAAAATTTGATATAAATTTGCTTTTACTATGTTGTTAAAATAAATTTTATTTATTTGTGTTTTTGTGTTTTACTTTTTTCTTTTTTCTTACTTTTACTTCACTATGGGAGCTGCCATTTTTTTTAAATCTCTGTATGTGTCGATTAACGGCACATACAGAGATGGAATACGGCACATACATCCCCATAGAGAATTCGAACGGGAGCCGTTCCATTCACTATAGTGTACGCCGTCTGTGTGGGAACGGCGCTTGCGCCGCTCCCACACAGTCCAAAAGGAAGGTCTTCGGCAGAGCGACATCCGGCGCCATTTTCATGTGGACCGGAAGCCGCAGCCGGACAGTAAGATGACTACTTCCGGTCGCGGCTTCCGGACATATGTTCCAGGCAGCGAAGACACGAGGAGTAGTATCGGAGGCAGCAGCGGCGGCAGGAGCAGGTAAGTTATGTCTGTGTATGTGATGTGTGTATTATGTTTGTGTTATACTGTCTGATTACCACTGTATCTAATCCTCCTACACTGTGTGCCGCCATTTTCTGAGCGAATGCACAGTGTAGGAGGATTTGAAGATTCAACCACCTCCTTCTCCTGGCACTGGCCAGGATAAGTGAGGGGGGATTTTGTGAGCACACTAGAGCGTGCGTGTCTACACCAAATTTGCAGCATAAAGCAATGAGGTTGCTTTACCACATTGCAATGCTGCAATTTTGGGAATTGCTCCCTCTAGTGACCAGCACATGGAAATGTTATAAATTAGAATCTAATTTATAATATTTCCTGACTTGTGAAAAAATTAAAACAATGTTTAATCACTTAAATACTAACTGTTTAACTGAAAAAAATAAAAATACATTTCTAGCGACACATTCCCTTTAAAGAGGCTCTGTCGCCAGATTCTAACGTGACTATCTCCTACATAATCGGATTGGCGCTGTAATGTAGATAACAGCAGTGGTTTTTATTTTGAAAAACGATCATTTTTGAGCAAGTTATGAGCCAGTTTAGATTTATGCTAATGAGTTTCTCAATGGACAACTGGGCGTTTTTTTACTTTTTACCAACTAGGTGTTGTACAGAGAAGTGTATGAGGCTGACCAATCAGTGATCAATCAGCGTCCTGCACTTCTCATTGTTCCAGCCCAGCATGATCCACAGCACAGTGTGATTGTGCAGTGAAAGAAACTGGGCTGGAACAATGAGAAGTGCAGGACGCTGATTGATCACTGATTGGTCAGCCTCATACACTTCTCTGTACAACACCCAGTAGGTAAAAAGTAAAAAAAACGCCCAGTTGTCCATTGAGAAACTCATTAGCATAAATCTAAACTAGCTCATAACTTGCTCAAAAATGATCGTTTTTCAAAATAAAAACCACTGCTATTATCTACAGTACATTACAGTGCCGATCAGACTATGTAGGAGATAGGGCACTTATAATCTGGTGACAGAGCCTCTTTAATGACTGCAGGTAAAAACCTTATGGAAGGCGCCTTTGGTTAGGTTCTGTTTACATCAGCATTGCCCTTCCGTTGAGGGGCTACGTCGAAGGTTTCCATCGGGTTAACCCCTCAACGGAAAGGCAAACCGAAACCTTGGATTCCATTTCCCTCACTACTGAGGGAAGTTGACTACGCTATTGATTCCGTCAAAACAACGGAAGCCTGTCACAACGGTGGCCAACGGAAACCAGTAAGAACGTTTCCGTCACTATTGAGATCAATGGTGAGGGAAACAGAATCTAAGGTTTTAGTTTGCTTTTCCGTTGAGTGGTTAACCTGATGGAAACCTCAGACGGAACCCCTCAACGGAAGGGCAACGCTGATGTGAACAGGCCCTTACTCTTCTTGAAACGTTTAACTTTAGTAAATAATAATAATCATAATAAAATAACATATTACGCAGCACTTTACAATTTAGAGGGGACATAAACAGACAATATCAGACATTACATAGTGACGAAGCTAGTTTACAATTCAGACAGGAGGATTGAGGACCCTGCTCGCAAGAGTTTATAATCTATGAGTAAAACCAAAGTGCTTGCATGGTTTATTTATTTTTTTAAGATGGCCAAAGATATAAGATAACTCACAAGTGACCAGTCATTCAATTGATGACAATCAGCCCCAGGGAGATATAAGCAACTGCCAGACTCCCAGTGACACTTCTTATCTCTGGGGTAGCAAATAGGACCAGACAGAAAAAATTTATTCTATCAGATCATTGTTTCCACCATCAACGGTTCTTGGATTAAGGACACTTCTTCGATTGCATGTGACTGGGGTCGGGCATGCTTGGTTTCAACATGCCAAATCTCTTGTTTCCATGATATATAAGCCACTGCCAGAGGTGTGTGACTAAAGGCACTTTTAGGGTATGTTCACATGACCTATTTTCAAACATAACGCCTCGAATTACGCCTGAAAAGACGGCTCCAATACGTCTGCAAAAATCTGCCCATGGCCTCCAATGGGTTTTACGATGTTCTGTGCAGACAAGGTGTAATTTTACATGTCGCTGTCAAAAGACAGCGCGTAAAATTATGCCCGCGTCAAAGAAGTGAAGGACACGTCTTGGGATGTTTTTGGAGCCGTTTTTCAATGACTCCAATGAAGAACAGCTCCAATTACGTCCGTAAAAGACGCAGCGAAAAACGCGAGTACATGCAAAAACGTCTGAAATTCAGGTGCTGTTTTCGCCTGAAAACAGCTCTGTAATTTCAGACGTATTTTGCGTTGTCGTGTGAATTTACCCTTACACTGACCAAGTTTGGCCGGTGCAATAAGCGCTGATCAACAAGACAGCTCGTTGATCAGTGCTCGTTTGCTCCTTTCACAGGGAGCTAGTATGGGGACGAGCGCTCGTTACTCCGATCGCTTGTCCCCATACAGTTCTATCGTGTCGGCATTACGTCTCCCTGTTAACACACCAAGATGTGCTGCCGATAGCGATAAAAGTTTAGGCATCTAAAACTATGCAATGAGCCGATGAGCGAGCGGTTGCTCGTTCATCAGCTGATCATTGCCCTGTTTACACTGGGCAATTATCGGGAACGAACGTTTTATGAATGCTCGTTTGCCCAATAATTGGCCAGTGTAAAAGGGCCTTAAAGACACTCTGTCACCAGTTTATCAATTCCTATCTCCTAACTAATCTAATAGGCGATTTGCTGCTGATAACTACAGTGTGATTTGTTTTATTATTTGCAAAGTTATGAGCATTTTTCTAAATATGTAAATTAGCCTTTATGAGGGCGGGTTCACACATGGCGGAATTGCACTTAAATTCCGCTGCGGACACTCCGCAGCGTTAATCCGCAGCGGAGCCGTTTCTACATTGACTTTCACTTTAATTTAGCAGTGTTCGTTTACACGATGCGTACAATTCCGCTGCGGAGCATAGGCTGCGGAGCGGAATTTGGTGTCCGCAGCATGCTCTGTCTGTTGCGGAGCAGTGGCGGACTCATGGCGGAATTTCTCCATTGACTTCAATGGAGATTCAAAGTTCCGCAATGAAGTCCGCAGCTGTCATGCACATGTCATGTGTGCTGCGGATGCGTCTTGCTTTTTTTACTTGACATTTCTTCATTCTGGCTGGACCTATGTATTTCTAGGTCTACAGCCAGACTGAGGAAGTCAATGGGGCTCCCGTAATGACGGGAGCGTTGCTAGGAGACGTCAGTAAATAGTCACTGTCCAGGGTGCTGAAAGAGTTACGCGATCGGCAGTAACTGTTTCTGCACCCGGGACAGTGACTACCGATCTCAATATACATGTATCTGTAAAAAAACATATAAGTTCATACTTACCGAGAACTCCCTGTTTCTGTCTCCAGTCCGGCCTCCCAGGATGACGTTTCAGTGTAAGTGACGGCTGCAGCCAATCACAGGCCAAGCACAGGCTGCAGCGGTCACATGGACTGGCGCGTCATCCAGGGAGGTCGGGCTGGATGCCGAAGGAGGGACGCGTCATAAAGACAACGGGCGGTAAGTATGAATTTCTTTTACTTTCACTAGGGAAAGTGCTGTCCCTTCTCTCTATCCTGCACTGATAGGGAGAAGGGAAGCACTTTTCCCGCAGTCCGCAGCAGCTAGTCCGCATCAATGTACTGCACATTTTGTGCAGATCCGCAGCCGTAATCCGCAACCCGGATTAGGTGCGGCATTGATGCGGACAGTTGCGGAGGAATTCCGCCATGTGTGGTCATGCCCTTAGACAAACAGCAGCGATTCTCCTGAGGTGAAGCTTCACCACAGCCTCTGACACTGTCCAATCAGCAGGAATCTGCTTCACACAGTATGAGAGACTCAGCCTGGAGGGAAGGGGGATCACTTCAAACAGCCATATCTCAGGCAGTTCTAGCTGTGACACAACCGGAGATATCGCCAGTTGAATATACAGTTGGGAATGGAATCTGTATACTATAGCTGTATGCTGATTGGACAGCATCATACAGAAAACATTATAAAGCCCAGAGTGAAAAAAAAGAGTCCCCTCCTATTTGGCTCTTGGAGCCACATTAGAATATTTAGAAAAATGCTCATAACTTTGCAAATAATAAAAGTTTTAAAAAAAACAAATCACACTGTGGTTTTCAACAGCAAAGTGCCTTTCAGATTAGTTAGGCGATAGGGAATTGATAAACTGGTGACAGAGTCCCTTTAAGGACCCATGCACATGACCGTAAAAATTATTTGTAATTGCGGACCATAATACGGTCCGCAATTACGGACCCATTCGCTACTACAGATAGGTGTCCATGCCATAGAAGTGTACCGCAAAAGATAGGACATGTCCTATCTTTTTCTTTTTAGGGGCCATGCTCCCATACTTTGTATGGGAGAACGCCCTAAAATGCATGCTGTGACCCACGGCCAGGGCCGCCATCAGGAATTTCAGGGCCCCCTACAGCTAAATATTCTGGGCCCCCCTACCATGGCACTGCCTGTTAACGGTACTCCGTCCAGCACTATATCATGGTACCCAGGGGGGTATTATGGGTACTGATGTGAGAGGCCCGGCCAAACCTAATTGAAAGGGGGGCCCGGCAACTGCCGCGACTTGCCTTTGGTAGAAAAAAAACAGGCCCCTGCAATGGGGCCTGTTTTTTTCACCAAAAGAATGTCGTGAGCTGCGGGCCCCCCTTTCAATTAGGTTTGGCCGGGCCTCTCACATCAGTACCCATAATACCCCCCCTGATGGCGGCCCTGGGTAGCATGGGGGTCGTCATGGGGGCCGTCAAACACTGCCGCCCGTGCGACCGATCGCGCGCACCCGCAAACTCCCGCACATGCGCACCCGCGACCGCCTGGAACCGCGCACCGAATTTTGAGGCAGATTTTGACCTGCCCATACTATCTTGCCGCGTTTTTTGCCCGCGGCGATTGAGGACAGCAGACAAAAAAGGCAGCGAAAAATGCATTTTCTGCCTCCCATTGATTTAGATGGGAGGTCAGAGGCAGAACCGCGGCAAGAAAGGACGTGCTGCTTTTTCTTTTGTCCGCGACTGGCTCCCATTGATTTCAGATTAAATCAATGGGAGGCGGTTTTGGAAGTTCTTTGGTGCTGATTCTGACGCAGTGTCCGAGTCAATATCAAGGCCCAAAAACTCTGTGAACTTGGCCTTATTGTTAGGGCTTATTCAGACGAACGTGTAATACGTCCGTGCAACGCTCGTGATTTTCACGCGCCTCGCACGGACCTATGTTACTCTATGGGGTCGTGCAGACTGTCAGTGATTTTCACGTAGCGTGTGTCCACTGCGTAAAACTCACGACATGTCCGATATTTGTGCATTGTTGGCGCATCACGCACGCATTGAAGTCAATGGGTGCGTGAAAGTCACGCCCAGCACTTCCGCAGCAGTATAAACTATGAATGAAAACAGAAAAGCACCACGTGCTGCAAACATACAAACAGAGTGTAATGATGGCGGCTGCGCGAAAATCACGCAGCCACGCCTGATACGCTGCTGACACACGGAGCTGTTATGGACCTTTTGCATGCGCAAAACGCCACGTTTTTGCGCACGCAAAAAAGCACACGCTCGTGTAAATCCGGCCTTAGGGTAGGAACACACTAGGCATGAACACTGCGGATTTTATGCAACACATTTTATTGTGGAAAATCCACACCGTATGGATGAGATTTAAACAAATCTCATCCACACGCTGCAAAAAAAATGGACCTGCAGTGTGGCTTTTTAAGCCGCAGCATGTCAATTTATGCTGTGGGATTTTATAAAATTTATAAAAAAGTTTAGACTTACCCCGGAAGCGAACGGTGATGTGAACAGGCACTAACACAAAAGTTTTGTATTTTTTTAAGCTGGTTCACAAAAAAAAATAATTCCAAATTCTACTGGACCAACTGCCTATTTAGAGACCGGCAGCAGCTCCAGGAGCGACATCATAAGGGACACACTAGGCGGATATGCTGAGTAAAACTACACAGCTTATCCGCCCCGGTAGCCGCAGGGAATTCTGCCAGCAAAACCGCACCAAATAGTGGCGCAGGTTTCGTGAGGCATGTCCGCTGCGGGAATCCTGCAGGGAAAATAAAGTTTAGACTTACCCCGGCTGTAGTTTAGGTGACGCATCTCTCTCTTCTGAACGTAGCCCCGCCTCCTGGGATGACGATGTAGACCATGTGACCGCTGCAGCAGTCACATGAGATGAAACGTCATGACAGGAGGCTGAGCTGCGCTAAGAATAGAGGATCGCGTCACCAGGACTACGGCCGGGGTATGTCTAAACTTTTTTATAAATGTAAAAAAGTACCTTTTTTTTTTCTCATGTGTGATTTTTGCGGCAGAACTGCAGCATTTCCGCAACAGAGGAGCGGCGATTCCACAGAATACATTGACATGCAGCGGCTTAAAAAGCCACACTGCAGGTCCAATTTTTTTGCAGCGTGTGAATGAGATTTGTTCAAATCTCATCCACTCTGCTGTGACTGTAATACGCTGCGGATTTTCCACAATAAAATGTGTTGCATAAAATCCGCAGTGTTCATGCCTAGTGTGTTCCTACCCTAAGGCCAGATTTACACAAGCGTGTGCTTTTTGCGTGCGCAAAAGGTCCATAACAGCTCCGTGTGTCAGCAACGTATGATGCACGGCTGCGTGAGTTTCGCGCAGCCGCCATCATTATGACACTCTGTTTGTATGTTTGTAGCACGTGGTGCTTTTCTGTTTTCATTCATAGTTTATACTGCTGGGAAGTGCTGGGCATGATTTTCACACACCCATTGACTTCAATGGGTGTGTGATGCGCGAACAATGCACAAATATCGGACATGTCGTGAGTTTTACGCATCGGACACACGGACTCACGCTGCATGAAAATCACTGACAGTCCGCACGGCCCCATAGAGTAACATAGGTCCGTGCGAGGCGCGTGAAAATCACACACGTTGCACGGATGTATTACACGTTCGTCTGAATAAGCCCTAACAATAAGGCCCAGTTGACAGAGTTTTTATTGACTCGGACACTGCGTCAGAATCAGCACCAAAGAACTTCCAAAACCGCCTCCCATTGATTTAATCTGAAATCGATGGGAGCCAGTCGCGGAAAAAATAAAAAGCAGCACGTCCTTTCTTGCCGCTGTTCCGCCTCTGACCTCCCATCGAAATCAATGGGAGGCAGAAAATGCATTTTTCGCTGCGTTTTTTGTCTGCTGTCCTCAATCGCAGCGGGCAAAAAACGCAGCAAAAAACGCGGCAAGATAGTGTGGGCAGGTCAAAATCTGCCTCAAAATTCTTTAAGGAATTTTGAGGCAGATTTTTTCTGCCTGCAAAATACTCTGTGTGAATAGGGCCATACATAAACAGCACTTTGAGACACTTTACTCACCGTGTCAGAAGAGCTGCTCCCACTCCAGTCCTCTTTAGGCAATGTCTTCGGTCCAGACGTCCAGTCCTTCACCTCCAGGCTCCAGAAAATGGCGGGGATCGTAGAACTTCTGCCGCCGCGCAACAACTAGACTCCTCCCCCTCTCCTTACGCAGCTACGCTCTGGATTAGAAGGAGGAGGAGGCGGAGTCGGACGAGGAGGCGAAGGAGGAGGATGAGGAGGCGGAGTCGGACGAGGAGGCGGAGGAGGAGGAGGACGAGGTGGAGGAGGAGGACGAGGAGGACGCGGAGGCGGAGTCGGAGGCGGGCCAGCAGGTAAGTAGACTGTGCGCCGCTGTCCCTGTGTGGCTGTCCTTCCCCGTAGATCGGTCCATGTGTTGCGGGCGCACCGCCTCCCTCTCGGCGGCGCGCCTGGTCGTTCGCGCGTGGACGCGTGCGCTTGCGGTCATGCGCACGCGGGTGCGCGCTTGCGGTTGTTCGTGCGGGGTCGCGCGCTCGCTCGTACGCGCGCAAGCGGGCGGTGTTTCGCGGCGGTGATGAGAGGGGTGCCCGCAGCTCACGCCGGTGTTTGAAGAGAGGGGGGCCCGCAGCTCACGACATTTTTTTGGTGAAAAGAACAGGCCCCACTGCAGGGGCCTGTTTTTTTCAACCAAAGGCAAGTCGCGGCACTTGCCGGGCCCCCCTTTCAATTAAGTTTGGCCGGGCCCCCTACAATAGTACCCCTAATACCCCCTGATGGCGGCCCTGCCCACAGCCGTTGGTGTGTGTGTGTGTGTGTGTGTGTGTGCACATGCGCGGACAGGGACTCATGTGAGTGATGGCAGCACTGTGGAATATGTTGGTGTTATATAAGCAATGGGGAATAAAAAAACTAATGGCCAAATTCATGGTCAGTTTTAGACCGAAAATACATATATTAGTGGGACAATAGTTGAATTGACCATTCCCCATACAAAAGTACTTTTGCTGATCTTAAAGAGGCTCTGTCACCAGATTTTGCAAACCCTATCTGCTATTGCAGCAGATAGGCGCTGCAATGTAGATTACAGTAACGTTTTTATTTTTAAAAAACGAGCATTTTTGGCCAAGTTATGACCATTTTTGTATTTATGCAAATGAGGCTTGCTAAAGTCCAACTGGGCATGTTTAAAGTAAAAGTCCAACTGGGCGTTTATTATGTGTGTTACATATGGGCGTGTTTACTTCTTTTACTAGCTGGGCGTTCTGACGAGAAGTATCATCCACTTCTCTTCAGAACGCCCAGCTTCTGGCAGTGCACAGACACACAGCGTGTTCTCGAGAGATCACGCTGTGTCGTCACTCACTTCTGCCCCAGGTCCTGCATCGTGTCGGACGAGCGAGGACACATCGGCACCAGAGGCTACAGTTGATTCTGCAGCAGCATCGGCGTTTGCAGGTAAGTCGATGTAGCTACTTACCTGCAAACGCTGATGCTGCTGCAGAATCAACTGTAGCCTCTGGTGCCGATGTGGCCGACACGATGCAGGACCTGGGGCAGGAAGTGAGTGATGTCACAGCGTGATCTCTCGAGAACACGCTGTGTGTCTGCACTGCCAGAAGCTGGGTGTTAACGAACAGAAGTGGAAGATGCTGATTCGTCAGCATCATACACTCCCATTCCTAACGACCAGTAGGTAAAAGAAGTAAAAACGCCCCGATGTACACACATAATACACGCCCAGCTGTACTTTTACTGTAAACACGCCCAGTTGTACTTTTGCAAGCCTCATTTACATAAATACAAAAATGGTCATAACTTGGCCAAAAATGCTCGTTTTTTAAAAATAAAAACGTTACTGTAATCTACATTGCAGCGCCTATCTGCTGCAATAGCAGATAGGGGTTGCAAAATCTGGTGACAGAGCCTCTTTAAACTCTTATCACTGGAAAGGAGGATGAAACATTAATTCAAATATAATTTCTCTTTAAAAAATACATAAATGTACTTTATTATTATGTTTATAGGATTCCCCCAACAAGCAGCTTCAACTAATTCAGGACAATTTTAGGAAAAAAAATATGGATCTGTGTATACTGCAGGAGTCCTGTCCCTAGAAATCCCTTCAATCGTATCCCTGAATGTATAGTGGCATACAGTGGCTATACAAAGTCTACACACCCCTGTTAAATGCCAGGTTTTTGTTATGCCAAAAAATCAGTACAAGATGAATTATTTCAGAACTTTTTCCACCTTTAATGTGACCCATAATCTGTACAATTCCATTGAAAAACAAACTGAAATCATTTAGAGGGGGGAAATAAAAATAACAAAACTACAACAATGTGGTTACATAAGTGTGAACACCCTCTTATAATTGGGGATGTGGTTGTGTTCAGAATTAGCCAATCACAATTAATCTCTTGTTAAATAGTAGTCAGTACACAGCTGCCATTATTTAAAGTGATTCTGAGTAACCCCATATAAAGTTCAGCTGTTCTATTAGGATTTTCCTGACATTTACTTTGTTGGAAAAAAAGCAAAAATTGAATCCCGCGCTGAGTCCTTTTGGGTCTATTAAAATAGGAAGCTTCTTCCAAGTTTTATTAACAAAAGAGTAAAAACAAATACTGTGAATGCGGGTATTCCCAGAGTACAATAGAGGGATTTTGGCAGTGTGAGCGGTGCCTACGCGTTTCTGACGCCTACTGCGTCCTTAGTCACACTGCCAAAATCCCTCTATTGTACTCTGGGAATACAAAGCATTCACCGTATTTGTTTTTACTCTTTTGTTAATAAAACCTGGAAGAAGCTTCCTATTTTAATAGACCCAAAAGGACTCAGCGCTGGATTCAATTTCTGCTTTTTTTCTATGTTCATACGTGTGCCGACACGAGGACCCGTGCGCGAATGATACCACACATCTGTGATAAGGTGAGCTGGAGGAACCCTCCCATTGTCTCTATTTACTTTGTTGCATGTGACAGCACAAGCCATGGTCCGTAATGAGCTTACAACACATCAAAGGGATCTGATTGTTGAAAGGCATCAGTCAGGAGAAGGGTACCAAAGAATTTCCAAGGCATTAGATATACCATGGAACACAGTGAAGATGGTCATCAAGAAGTGGATTACATTTGGCAACACAGTAACATTACCAAGAACTGGAAGTCCCTCAAAACTTGATGGGAAGACAAGAGGAAAATTTGTCCAGGAGGCTACCAAGAGGCCTACAGCAACATTAAAGGAGCTACAGGACTTTGGCAGGTACTGATTGTGTAGTGCATGTGACAACAATCTCCCGTATTCTTCAAATATATGGGCTGTGGGGTAGGGTGGCAATACGGAAGCCTTTTCTAGCAGAGAAAAACATCCAAGCCCGGCTATGTTTTGCAAACAGCCTACATCAAGTCTGTGGGAAAACATGTTATGGTCTGATAAGACCAAGGTGGAACTTTTTGCCCATAATTACAAAAGGTATGTTTGGCGCAAATCCAACACTGCACATCAACAAAAGAACGCCATACCCACAGTGAAGCATGGTAGAGGCAGCATTATGATTTGGGGCTGGTTTTTTTACAGCTGGAACTGGGGCTTTAGTCAAGGTGGAGGGAATTATGAACAGTTCCAAATATCAGTCAATATTGGCACAAATCCTGCGGGCCTCTGCTAAAAAGCTGAAGAGGAATTTTAAATTTCAGCACAACAACGACCCAAAGCATACCTCCAAATCAACAAAAGATTGGCTTCACCAGAAGATCAAAGTTTTGGAATGGCCCAGCCAGAGCCTAGACCTGAATTCCATTGAAAATCTGTGGGGTGACCTGAAGAGGGCTGTACACAGGAGATGCCCTCACAATCTGACAGATTAAGGGTGTGCATATTTATGCAACACATTATTTTTATTCTTTATTTTTATTCTAAATGATTTCAGTTTATTTTTCAATGGAATTGTACAGATTATGGGTCACATTAAAGGTGGAAAAAGTTCTGAAATTATTCTGTAATGACGGGGTAGGGAGACAGACAGGTGAGCCCTAATCTACATGCCACTCAGTCCCTGCCTACTTGCACGGCCCGTCCTAGGCGACGGCGTACAACTGGGCGACGGTCCCTACGCTCAATATGTGCACGACAGACAAACAGACAAGGGTACGCAGAATATAAGGGAAATGGGGCAGTTGCCCACGACAAGACCGTGAGCAACAAGAGGAATGAACGAGCCGAGTCAAACCAGGAGTGTACGAGGTACCAAACGCAGAGCAGGAGCGTAGTCAGTAAAGCCAGGGTCAAAATGAAGCAAGGTCAAATTATGATAGCAGGAGCAGCAGAGCCAGGAAACAGGAAAGAATCACAGGCAAAGACAAGCAGGAAATAAAGGTATAAATAGACCGAAGGCGGGAGCTAGAACCGTCTGGCCAGGCTGTGATAGGTTCTCCCACTCCTGAGCCTACCAGCCTGAGTGGTAGCAGATCGAGTCACTCTATCAGACTTAGGAGCAGGTGCAGACTGATTAACCACGGGCGTCGACACAGAAGCTGTGTCTGGCAGATCCTTTACAGATTCATCTTGTACTGATTTTTTGACATGACAAAAACCTGGCATTTTAACAGGGGTGTGTAGACTTTTTAAATCCACTGTATATATACACTGATCGCTCTAAAAAGGGCAGCCTTATCGGAATACTGTCCCTTGATGTTCCTGTAAAGGCCTGTCCTCCCGACACGTTTCCTCCTACATTGGTGCTGGATTCATCAGGGGAGATCCGAGACCAAGAAGGCGATTTGCTAATCCAGTGCCATAACAAGTCTGGTCTAAGCCAACAGTGGCTGTGGGAGCACGACTAGGAAGCCTGTGGAGGACCCTGGAAAATACACAGTACTCAGTCAGTATTAAAGGGGTCTCCTAAAGGAGAAAGGCATCCTATTGCCCTTTTTCAATGGAGAAGTGGCAAATAGTAATTGCATCCCATCTCTCTTTTGAAAGCAGTGAAAGCAGGGAATTAAACACCCTCTTTCTTGTGATCCGTGGGGTTAACAGTTGCCACAATCTCGACAATGTGACTTTAATGAAGTATCTAATTGAAATGTCGTAAAGGTTTGTAGTAAAAAGCCCTTTAATTATGTCATTAATTATGGAATCTATATGTATTTTTATGGAGTCTAGTGGTTATCAGTATAAATTGTCATTAAAAGCCTTCATTCCAGGTACAGGAAATACCCCAAAACATTGTTTCCGACTTGCTATATTTTCCTACGTTTTGTATAATCCCACCCATATTTGTATGGATTAAAAACTATAAATCCCAAATGATTTCTTTTTACAAGCGAGTAAATAATTGTATGTGACAGTGAGCAAAATATGTTTATTGATTCCATTTTGTGTAGACTCCATCTTGTATATCTGGCATCCATCTTGTAGCCTAAAGAATCCATTGTGTGATTAAGAAGTCATGTTGCTTAAAGCTAATACATCTACGTCAGAGTTATCTGAAACAATTATACGTTTTTGTTCCTGAGCTGCATGTTTAGTCTTTCTTGCTACGGAGAATATAGATAAATATTTACCCGTTTTATTATGGGAAAAGGAGTCTACTATCTGCTACTGTCTGGGAGAAACAGTTTGTTTACTGAAACAGTGGGGGCAGTCTGACTCTTTAGCCAAGGTTACGTGGTATATTTTGGGAAATTATAGTTTTACATTTAAAAAGTCTTCTAAGCCTATGATTGGTTCAGGGCAAACATATTTTCATTGTATGCTATTGGCTGAATCAGAACCAAACATCACATTGTAAACGATTGGCTGAAATCAATTATTGTAATTGTTTTGATCACTAAAGTCAGAGAAGGATATTTGAGTATACAAGCATGGTCTCTGTGTCTCTTACTTCTCTCCGATATAGCAATATAACCTATGATTTGGATCTGGATAAATTTACTGGATGAGTGTCAGTTGATATACTCATCTATAACTTCAGTCTAATATATATTTTGGCCATGATTTCATCAACAGTGTTGTATTAGTTCTAAATTCAATCTTCCCAGTAGAACAAAATATCATACGCTATTAATAACACCGTGGATAGCATTTAATTCCTTCACATCTGCGTCGGAGGCTTCCATCATAGATTCTGTTGCTTTTGTCAGACAAAATAACGCAGCATGCTGTGCTAATATGTCCAGAAGAATTACTGAAATCATGATGCAGACCTGATGAAACACATTAAAGTCAATGGGTTCAAGTGGGCACCAATGGATCTCGAACTTCCAGTATTCTTAATGTTCTGCTCCTATGATGGAGCTGAATAATGGAACCCAGAACGCAGATGTAAGCAAGCCAACAATATGAATTCTATAACCAAAAACAGACATGCTATAAATGTATTATCTGCACAAACTGTGAATTATTTGCTACACTGCATTTGATATATGTGTGTAATTTTTTACTATTTTCTAAATCTACTTTGGCTCATGTTAGTGAATCATGTTGGAGTTGATTCCCTACAGGAAACAAGGGTCTGGTGCTCTAAAGAGTTGAGAGCCAGTAGCAATTAACCAAAGATTAGAAGGGTAATCCAGTTATCAGTCCAGAAAATACGGGCTGTTTATTAGGGAAATGTTTCTAAGATGACACAGACCATAGAATAACATACCGGAGCATTGAAAAAGCAATGTGAGAGCCTAATCGGGAAGCATGATGACTCTCATGTAGGAGACATTGGTTCCTGGCATGGCTGTTTTAATGATTTCAGTGAGAAGCTGCCGGCTGATGTAGCAGTGAATTTGTTGGTTTTGCATTATTTTGCAATACAGTTCAACAGCAGCACAGCATGCCAGGAAAAGACCTAGGGTCATAAGCTATGAAGATTCAGCAATCTCTAGAGAGTATCCACTCAACTATTAAGTCTCTTGTAACATTAATGTATGCTTACAGTAGTGCTTGCATTTACTTCAAAAAAATATTACAATACTTTTTATTTTATTATTTTGTTTATTTTTTTAACTTTATCTGAAACATATTACATAATGGTAATTGCACTTCTTTATACCTTAACTGAATTTACTATATTAAATATTGTGCCAAGGATTAGGCTAATGAGACAATGAGTTAGAAGAAGAAGTCTCAGGTGTATAATAAGATTATCATACATTATCATTAACAAAACAAAAATTACAATATTTCCATATGGTTTAAAATATATTTTACAGCCCCATAGCAATAAAGCTTATCCGGCTAATGAGCGTTGACAGTGTTGTCACTGATTGCAAGTGTTATGAGCAGCATTAGGACATGTAATATGAGTCACCTTAAAGAATGATTCACTATAATGAATTTCTCTGTCTGTTCCAGTTAGTACTAAGATAGAACTACTAGTAATGCCGTGTATCCTTATCATTATAGTGTTTCTGAATAAAATTAGTAATTTGTCCTCATTCTTACATTCACATATTCCTGATGTTTACATATTATTAATTTGACTAATGAGGCATCAGAACTAGAGCGCATCAACAGGAAATGAATACTGTTGTATTTTGACCATAGCGTCCCGTACTTCTGTATGTGCTAATCATGTACGGACATGAAAGGTTTCTTTTCCAGCCTCCAGACAATTCCTGCTGCTCCCTAATTTAGATCTGCTGCTTCCTGTGGACTCCCCCACCAGCTAGAGACCTCCTGCTAACATCAACCATTTGAGCAGATATATGTTACGCCTGGCAGTATTAAAAAAACAACAACAAATGAACATTGTAAATAAGACAGTGCAGAATGTTGTTATTCAAAGGAGAGGGAATTCTACAAGTTAGTGGTATGCGGTGTGCGTGCTTATAAGGCCTCATTTACACGAGCGTGTGCGTTTTGCGCGCGCAAAAAAACGCTGTTTTTTGCGTGCGCAAAAGGCAATTGACAGCTCCGTGTGTCATCCGTGTATGATGCGCGGCTGCGTGATTTTCGCGCAGCCGCCATCATAGAGATGAGGCTAGTCAACGCCCGTCACTGTCCAAGGTGCTGAAAGAGCTAACTGATCGGCAGGAACTCTTTCAGCACCCTCGACAGTGAGTTCCGATCACAATATACACCAACCTGTGAATAAAAAAAGACGTTCAAACTTACCATGAACTGCCTGCTTCCTCCAGTCCGGTCTCCCGGCCGTTGCCTTGGTGACGCGTCCCTCTCTTGTCATCCGGCCCCACCTCCCAGGATGACGCGGCAGGCCATGAGACCGCTGCAGCCTGTGATTGGCTGCAGCTGTCACTTGGCCTTAATTGTCATCCCGGGAGGTCGGACTGGAGGAAGGAGCCGGGACTTATCGGTAAGTCCGAACTTCTGTTTTTTTTTACACGTATATGTATATTGTGATCGAAAGTCACTGTCCATGGTGCTGAAACAGTTTAAGTCTTTGAGCACCGTGGGCAGTGACTGTCTCCTGACGTCGCGTACCCGAACATTTTTTGCCGGGTTCGGTCAAAACGAGTTCGGCCGAACCCGGTGAAGTTCGGTGCGCTCATCTCTAATTTGACACTCCGTTTGGATGTTTGTAACCAGAAAAGCACGTGGTGCTTTTCTGTTTACATTCATCCTTTTGACAGCTCTTGCGTGATTTTCGCGCATGCAACGCAGGACCGTCCGTGTGGCATGAGTTGTTTTCACGCACCCATTGAAGTCAATGGGTGCGTGTTGCGTGAAAAACGCAAGAATATAGAACATGTCGTGAGTTTTACGCAACGCACTCACGCAGCGCAAAATTCACGCATCGTCTAAACAGCCCCATAGACTATTATAGGTGCGTACGACACGCGTGAAAAGCACGCGCGTCGCACGCGCGTAATATACGCTCGTGTAAATGAGGCCTAATAGCCATGTTAGGTTGTAGGGACTACAGGACAGACGTTTGTTTTATTAAATTAACCAAATTCCTGAATTAGAATATGCTGGTAACAAAATCAAATAATAGTAATAAAATAAATAATTTAAAGGGGTTGCTTATATGGACATCATAGAGGGGATCCCCCTGCTTGGGACCTGTCTCTATTAGCCAGAATGGATAATGGCTCTCATTGTGGCAGGGCTAGCCGATCCAAGTAGTACAGTGTCGGCCATTTATTTAGGTGGCCGGCATGTAATACTACATTTCTCCAGCAGTAGTCACTGTAAGGAAGATATAAGGCCGGCCACAAATGAGGCCGTACCTGTGCTGACTATCTGGTTGTCATGACGAGTTACATTTAAAAAGGGGCTGTCTTAAAGAGATAATCCCTTTATTTTAATTATGTAGCCTTATGCAAAACTTACACATTATGATTAGACCATAGAAAAAGATAGTCCACTCAGTAGTGTTTTGTTGTATATGAGCATTATGGATTGCTCTGGAGCGTACGTCATCTTGTGTATATTCTAATATATAAGTATTCTATACCTACGGCTGGGATTTAGTTAATTAATCAACAGCATATAGTCCTGTGAACCTCAAAGAAAGCAGCATAGAATAAATCAACCAAAAGTGAAAGGCTCTTATGCCTTTTTTCAAGTTGGATGGATGGGCTGTACACTCATCCAAAATCTCTATCACTTAAGGTCACATCTACCAATATGGAAATAAAAACATACACCACCAATCTTCAATCTATAAACTGACACAACATTTTTAACTCAGTACCATGTGCTTGCCAATACCTGACCCAGAGGGACGCTGGCCATACATGTTGGCGATACCTGTTAGTTTTGGCAGGATCATTGACAATTTTATTTGAATGGGGCAGCACAAATTTTACCAAATGTCTACCATTATGGAAAACAAGGATCATGCAAAAATGATTTCAACATTCCCAATCCTTCAAAATAACTACTGCCAGAGTTGTATGGCAGCAACTTATTCCCCTATTATTTTTTCACTAAGCATACACTCTTGGCTAATCCTAGCATGCATGTTTTAGGTCAAGAGAGATTCACGTTGGACAAACACATATTCACCCAACAGCTATCCTATTTGTATGGTCAGACATAACCCTAAATCACTGTTACCGTCAAGTTAGATGTCCCATAGAAAATATATTGGTCAAACATTCAACCTCAAACCAATACATTATATGCCGGAATATTTAAAACCTTGGCTACATGTTATGGCTTGTTCATAATACAACATAAAATCCATTATTATCTTTTACAACTGATTTAAAAACGAATGCAAGAGGTGGTATAGTTCTCATCTGTTATATCAGTTTTTCTATCTATTGTCTATTTGATTTCAGAGTAAAAAATGATGGATGAAAAAATAATTTGTCCTTTTTCAATTAGTCAATGGGGAGACATAGGCTTTTCCATCCAATATTTTAACAATGAGACAGCTAATGGGAAAAAATTAATGCACAAAAATTTTTACTTTTGTTTCTTTGTGACTTCAATGTTGAAACTGATAAATGGAAAAATGCAATGTTTCCATTTTGCAGAAATAGATATAAATGATAAAATGTGCTCACCACCATAACTACTAAGCAACCTCGTATCGTAGCCTTGCTCACTGCAAGAAATGAATATAAATACAATTTTAAATAATCTGGAACTAACATATGAACATAAAAAAATAGGTGCACACTATACAGTTATAGGATATAATTTTTTTTTATTAAAGTACAATAAAATATAGTTAAAAACTATTCACTTTCAACAACGTTGCAGCATATATGCATCTTCTTGTTGCAAGTATAACTGTCTATCATTAATGTTACCGTGTTATAATGCCTTTTATATAGGAGTAATTGTCAAAAGACCAGAATATTCAAAGAACATTTATGACGGTAACGGCTGTTTGTTCACCTTGACTTGTGTATTCATGACTTGTAGTTTACACACAATCCCTATGCTTTACGATGCCGTCCTGTTTATGCTTGTGGCCTGCTGTGCACATGGGACACTACTGCTCGGCCTGCATTAATGTCGTATGGTAGTTTGAGAAGCCAAGTTTTTTCTCTTTTTGGGTTTCTTTGGACTAATTCCTTGTGAAACACCAAACTCCCTTTCCAAGGTTAGTGTTTTCTAAGTGTCATGAAGCTACTTAACAACTTCTTGGGATATAATTTAGAATATTCTAGTTTACGTCTGTTTTTCAGTTTATATAGCTTCTTACAGGTGACACATGGTGTGAAGTTATTACTAAACTTGATTCAAAGTTGTGGCTTTACCTCCTTCCTTAGTACTATGCTACTGAGGAAGGAGGCAGGCAAAGCGACATCTACGAAATGCAAGCTGAATGGTGCCAATAACTTCCAATAGGGCACTGCTCAAAAACATGTGCCATTTGCTAATTTTGACACCTCCCGGCCAGAGTAGCCAAGAGGCATCACACTGTCGTGGCCATTGCACTGGGGTGCCAAAAGAAGTCTCTACCCTGATCATATGGTACCTTTTAGCCAACCACACTAGGAGGTGCCATAATTAGCATATGGTGCATGCTTTTGAGCGGTGGCCTGAACGGAAGTTCGGAGTGTCTTTCAGCAAGTGCAATATAATTTCATCTTGTAGATGCTCTTTATTAAAGGGGCTGTCTCATAATGTCTCATGTCTAAATTAGGGCAAATGAACGTCATAGAGCCAGAACTGCTCTGTAAGAACGGGTTAAGTTTCTTTTTTTTTTTGCGCGAAAACTTGTAGTTTTTAATGCCACCATTTAATGTGCCATATATGCGGTAAAAATTACATGTTAACTTTATTGTTTACTGATGTTACTAAACAAAACAATTCGGAGACTATACATTTTTTGTGGGGCGAGCTGTAGTTTTTATTAATACCATTTGGTGGTACAAGTGACTTTTTGATCACTCTCTATTCAGTTTTTTGGGAGGAAAGTTTACCAAAAAACAACATTTCTGGAGTTTTTTTTTTTTCTTTACAGCCTTCATAGTGCAGGATAAATAATGTTATATTGTTATAGTTCAGAGTTGTTATTATTCACATTATCTTTAGGGGGGGGAATGGGAAAGAGGGGTTTCTTGAACTTTTTTTCTATATTGCTAAAAACTTTAAGTAATTTTTACATATTTTTTTTAGTCCTCCTAGGGGACTTGAATATGCAATCGTTAGATCGCTTATACAATACTTATGTATTGCAGTGTATTGTGCTTTCTGCTGAGGACTTAGGCCCCTAGGCTTCCTTGACAACCTATTGGCACACTGCAATCTCATAACTGGGAAACGATGGGGTGACAAAGGGCCTACCCTCTGTCTAATGGATGAACAGCCAGGATCGGAGGTATATCTGATTCCAGCCATTAAAGCAGTAAAGCATCTATAATACAGCTGAGACACCCATAGCCTATAAAGTGGGCTGTACATGTACGACAAATTTCGGGAAGGGGTTAAAGTCAACACACATTTTTCCTCACTATAATGATAATAAAAATTAAAAAACAACAAAATTATATAATGTAATGTAAATGATATAATGTAAAAAGACAAAAACTGCTGTACCTTCATATTTAAATTTGTAAATAAATAAATATATAGACATGTTGATAATACAGGATATTGCATAGTGTACTATGATGATGAATAAAACACTACCATATAATGAGCAAGCAAACAGTTCACACATATGATCAAGTGGAAATGACATGATAGATAAAGCAGCTGATTAGACGAATGACTCCAGGTATAGCTCTCAGCGGTTTTTGCTGGCATAGAAACATATAATTTGGCTTTAGGCTGCGTTTACGTCAGATTGGGCCATAACTCTGATGCATACGTTTGTACATCAACAGAGAGTATACGAATGAATGCTGTAACTTTCCTGTAGGCTTGTATGAGGCAATTGTATGCCATAGCAGTGTCCTTTTGGTATATTTTCGTCAGGTCTATGTCTGAATGCACGTTTTTTGGTACTGATTATCAAAACCCGCTACATTGCCTTCAAAATCACCAAAAAGCTTATAGGCTACGGTATATTTTTGTTGTATTAAAGTCAAAGGACAGATTATTCCAAACATATAGCGTAAGAATGCATGTGTTAAACAGCATACATTTAAATTCATGAACAAAAATAAAAAATTCACTTCTTTAAAAAAACAAGAGCAAATAAATAAATCATTTTTATTCAATGAATCCGTTCATTCATAATTTGTGTTTAGAAACCATTTTTCTTAAAGGGAACCTGTCACCAGCATTTCACCCATTAAACCAGCAATACCTGGTGGTAGTGGGTGAAAAATAATTTCTATATAACCTATAGCTATCTTCGTAGTCGGCTCTGTAGCTTTAGTATTCAGTGTTTTAGTGTTCTCACACCGAAAGCTAATGAGCATAAAAGAGTCATATCTTCGTTTGAAAAGAGTCAAATCTTCGTTTGAAAAGAGTCAAATCTTCATTCTTCAAGTCTTTCCGAGCTTACCCCGCCTCCTTACTTTTGATTGACAGCTCCTCGCCTTCCCCAGCACACAAAATCCTGCGCTTGTGCATTGATGTCCTATTCTGGTGTGCGCGCACAAAGGGACACCGGATTATTTCGATAAAAGGCGCAAAATGTTTGCAGACTGTTATTTACAGTCGGAGGAGGAGTTTAGGAGAGGGGATAACGGCAATGAACTTTTGATAGCAGCAGCCAGTGAGGGATAAGTAAAGTTCAATAGGTGAAATGCTGGTGACAGGTTCCCTTTAAGGACTACCTGACTCGACTACACTTTTTCGATACAATTAGTTGCAAAAAACATATAATGCACGTTGCAAGTTGTTTTTCTTTATGAGAAAACCCTGTCCATATGCTTTAGTAAGGAATATTCAGGGGTTGGATCCGGTAGGTTCTCCGCGGTTTTCCCGAACCGATTGTTAAATTTATAGCTGGTTCGCAGGACCAGGATGAAGCTTAACCCGGAACCGGTCCCGTGCACTTAATTTTTTCCTAATCCTTAGGACGCAGATACATTTGATTTGCCTAGTGCTGCCCTGGCGAGGCACAGGATGCCTCACCATTCGGCGCTTTAGCAATGATGCAGTCGTCCCAATGCGGCCTGTCTTCGCTGGAGGACAGTGCGGTAACGTGATCAGGTAAGCAGGTAATGTTTTTTTTCTTTACTTTTACAGTGGGCAGCATTGGGCGCACTAAATCTACAGGGGGTACTAAATCTACATGGGGTACTAAATCTACAGGGGACACAATCTACAGGGGACTCTATGGGGGCACTATCTATAGGGGGCACTATCTATAGCAGACTCTATAGGGGGGCTATATTCAGGAGGCACTAAATCTACAAGGGACACTATAGGGGTCCCTATCTACAGGGCACCCTATCTACAGGGGCACTACATCTACAGGGGACTCTACAAGGGACCCTATCTACAGGGGGCACTATCTACAGAGAGCACAATCTTCAGGGGACTCTACAGGGGGCCTTATCTACAAGGGGCCCCATCTACAGGAGGCACTATCTACAGAGAACTCTACAGGGGGCACTATTTACAGCCTGTAGACTACAGGGGGCACTATCTAAAGGGGGGACTCTATCTACAGGGAACTCTAGGGGATCACTATCTGCAGAGGGCTCTATGATCAGCACTGTCTGCAGAGGGCTCTATGAAGGGCACTGTATACAGAGGGCTCTATGAGGGGCACTATCTACAGTGGGCTCTATGAGGGCCACGATCTACAGGGGACTCTATGAGGGGCACTGTGTGTGTGGTGCATTACTTGACAGTGTTTGACACAATTTTATTCATGGGCACAGTGTATGGTACTATTATATTCAGGGCCACACTATTATATTCAGGGGCATAGAGTGTGGCACCATGAGAATTTTATCTTCGTTTATAGGTGCGGAAATATTGGAAAAGTAAGCTTCCGAAGACATCTGAGCGGCAAACTGCAGAAATGGATCATGGCCAGGAGGTATCATCATAGAGGTCTGGATCAGATGGAAAAGAAAAGAGATTGACTCCAATCTTAGAAGACCTCCCCTGTGAATCACTAAATGTAAGTGTTTATTCTCCCTGTGACTGATCAGTACTGTAGTCACTGTATAATCCACAGTGAGATGATGGGTATATCGTTCGTTTTTGTTAAACAACAACTCCCAACATATCCTTACCATTGTTCAGGCTATACTGGGAGCTGTAGTTTTATGCTGTACAAACTGATATGGCAGGGGTTAAAATGAATTTGCAAATGATTTCTGTACTGATCTGTATTTGTACTTGTGCTATATATATATATATATATATATAAATATATATATATATATATATATATATATATATATATATATATATATCTATATATATATATATGCACAGTGAAGGAAATAAGTATTTGATCCCTTGCTGATTTTGTAAGTTTGCCCACTGTCAAAGACATGAACAGTCTAGAATTTTTAGGCTAGGTTAATTTTACCAGTGAAAGATAGATTATATAAAAAAAATAAAAAAAAATAACATTGTCAAAATTATATATATTTATTTGCATTGTGCACAGAGAAATAAGTATTTGATCCCTTTGGCAAACAAGACTTAATACTTGGTGGCAAAACCCTTGCTGGCAAGCATAGCAGTCAGACATTTTTAGTAGTTGATGATGAGGTTTGCACACATGTTAGATGGAATTTTGTCCCACTCCTCTTTGCAGATCATCTGTAAATCATTAAGATTTCGAGGCTGTCGCTTGGCAACTCGGATCTTCAGCTCCCTCCATACGTTTTCGATGGGATTAAGGTCTGGAGACTGGCTAGGCCACTCCATGACCTTAATGTGCTTCTTTGAGCCACTCCTTTGTTGCCTTGGCTGTATGTTTCGGATAATTGTCGTGCTGGAAGACCCAGCCACGAGCCATTTTTAATGTCCTGGTGGAGGGAAGGAGGTTGTCACTCAGGATTTGACGGTACATGGCTCCATCCATTCTCCCATTGATGCGGTGAAGTAGTCCTGTGCCCTTAGCAGAGAAACACCCCCAAAACATAATGTTTCCATCTCCATGCTTGACAGTGGGGACGGTGTTCTTTGGGTTATAGACAGCATTTCTCTTCCTCCAAAAACGGCGAGTTGAGTTAATGCCAAAGAGCTCAATTTTAGTCTCATCTGACCACAGCACCTTCTCCCAATCACTCTCAGAATCATCCAGATGTTCATTTGCAAACTTCAGACGGGCCTGTACATGTGCCTTCTTGAGCAGGGGGACCTTGCGGGCACTGCAGGATTTTAATCCATTACGGCATAATGTGTTACCAATGGTTTTCTTGGTGACTGTGGTCCCAGCTGCCTTGAGATCATTAACAAGTTCCCCCCGTGTAGTTTTCGGCTGAGCGCTCACCTTCCTCAGGATCAAGGATACCCCACGAGGTGAGATTTTGCATGGAGCCCCAGATCGATGTCGATTGACAGTCATGTTGTATGTCTTCCATTTTCTTACTATTGCACCAACAGTTGTCTCCTTCTCACCCAGCATCTTACTTATGGTTTTGTAGCCCATTCCAGCCTTGTGCAGGTCTATGATCTTGTCCCTGACATCCTTAGAAAGCTCTTTGGTCTTGCCCATGTTGTAGAGGTTTGAGTCAGACTGATTAATTGAGTCTGTGGACAGGAGTCTTTTATACAGGTGACCATTTAAGACAGCTGTCTTTAATGCAGGCACCAAGTTGATTTGGAGCGTGTAACTGGTCTGGAGGAGGCTGAACTCTTAATGGTTGGTAGGGGATCAAATACTTATTTCTCTGTGCACAATGCAAATAAATATATATAATTTTGACTATGTGATTTTATTTTTTTTTTTATATAATCTATCGCTCACTAGTAAAATTAACCTAGCCTAAAAATTCTAGACTGTTTATGACTTTGACAGTGGGCAAACTTACAAAATCAGCAAGGGATCAAAAACTTATTTCCTCCACTGTATATATATATATATATATATATATATATATATATATATATATATGTACTGGGCTTTGTTCTGGTGCTGTATATATGTACTGAGCTTGGTTCTGGTGCTATATACAGTGAAGGAAATATGTATTTGATCCCTTGCTGATTTTGTAAGTTTGCCCACTGTCAAAGTCATGAACAGTCTAGAATTTTTAGGCTAGGTTAATTTTACCAGTGAGAGATAGATTATATAAAAAAAAAAAAAAGAAAATCACATAGTCAAAATTATATATATTTATTTGCATTGTGCACAGAGAAATAAGTATTTGATCCCCTACCAACCATTAAGAATTCAGCCTCCTCCAGACCAGTTACACGCTCCAAATCAACTTGGTGCCTGCATTAAAGACAGCTGTCTTAAAGGAACAGTGTCACGACCAACTTTTTTTTTAATATGTTATGTGTTTTAGTGTGATAGATCAATAAATTTTATTAATGTATGTTGCTGTGTTGTACTTTTTAGGTTTTTACTTCATTTACTTCTCTATGGGGGCTGCCATTTTTGTTTCCATTACTGTGTGTGTCGATTAACGACACATACAGTGATGGAATACGGCACACACATCCCCATAGAGAATGGGAACGGGAGCCGTCCCATCCACTATAGCGTACGCGGTCTATGTGTGAGCGGCGCATGCGCCGCTCACACACAGACCAAAACTGAGGCGTTTGCTAGAGCGAAATCCGGCGCCATGTTCATGTCGACCGGAAGCCGCGGCCGGACTGTGAGATGACGAGTTCCGGCCGCGGCTTCCGGTCATGTGTTCGCAGCGAGGCGAAGGCGCAAGAAGACCAGTCTGAAGAAGTTTGACAGAGCGGAGGTCGCGTCAGGAGCAGGTAAGTTCTGTTCATGTGCGTTTGTGTGAGCATCCATTGGCATCATACCAGGGAAGCCTTTGCCATCATACCAGGGAGGCCTGTGGCATAATACCAGGGAGGCCTGTGGCATCATAACAGGGAGGCCTGCGGCATCATAACAGCGGAGGCCTGCGGCATCATACGAAGGGAGGCCTGTGGCAGCATACAAGCAGAGGCCTGTGGCATCATACCAAGGAGGCCTGTGGCATCATACCAAGGAGGCCTGCGGCATCATACCAGCGGAGGCCTGTGGCAGCATACCAGCGTAGGCCTGTGGCATCATACCAAGGGAGGCCTCTGCTAGTATTTACAGTGTGGCAGCATTTACAGTGTGGCAGCATTTACGGTGTGGCAGCATTTACGGTGTGGCAGCATTTACGTTGTGGCAGCGTTTACGTTGTGGCAGCGTTTAGGGTGGGGCAGCGTTTACGGTGTGGCAGCGTTTACGGTGTGGCAGCGTTTACGGTGTGGCAGTGTTTACGGTGTGGCAGCGTATCCGTTGTGGCAGCGTATCCGTTGTGGCAGCGTATCCGTTGTGGCAGCGTATCCGTTGTGGCAGCTTATATGTTGGGGCATCATACCATTGGAGGCCTGTGTCATCATACCAAGGGAGGGCTGTGGCAGCATTTACAGTGTGGCAGCATTTACGGTATGGCAGCATTTACGGTGTGGCAGCATTTACGGTGTGGCTGCATGTACGGTGTGGCTGCATGTACGGTGTGGCTGCATGTACGGTGTGGCATCATACCAGCGGAGCCCTGTGTCATCATACCAGCGGAGGCCTGTGTCATCATACCAGCGGAGGCCTGTTGGAGCATTTTTAGTGTGGCAGCATTTACGGTGTGGCAGCATTTACGTTGTGGCAGCATTTACGGTGTGGCAGCGTTTACGGTGTGGCAGCGTTTACGGTGTGGCAGCGTTTACGGTGTGGCAGCGTATCCGTTGTGGCAGCGTATCCGTTGTGGCAGCGTATCCGTTGTGGCAGCTTATATGTTGGGGCATCATACCATTGGAGGCCTGTGTCATCATACCAAGGGAGGGCTGTGGCAGCATTTACAGTGTGGCAGCATTTACGGTATGGCAGCATTTACGGTGTGGCAGCATTTACGGTGTGGCTGCATGTACGGTGTGGCTGCATGTACGGTGTGGCTGCATGTACGGTGTGGCATCATACCAGCGGAGCCCTGTGTCATCATACCAGCGGAGGCCTGTGTCATCATACCAGCGGAGGCCTGTTGGAGCATTTTTAGTGTGGCAGCATTTACGGTGTGGCAGCATTTACGGTGTGGCAGCATTTATAGAGTGGCAGCATGTACGGTGTGGCTGCATTTACGGTGTGGCAGCATGTACGGTGTGGCTGCATTTACGGTGTGGCTGCATGTACGGTGTGGCTGCATGTACGGTGTGGCATCATACCAGCGGAGGCCTGTGTCATCATACCAGCGGAGGCCTGTGGCAGCATTTACAGTGTGGCAGCATTTACAGTGTGGCAGCATTTACGGTGTGGCAGCATTTACGGTGTGGCAGCATTTACGGTGTGGTAGCATTTACGGTGTGACAGCATTTACGGTGTGGCTGCATGTACGGTGTGGCTGCATGTACGGTGTGGCTGCATGTATGGTGTGGCATCATACCAGCGGAGCCCTGTGTCATCATACCAGCGGAGACCTGTGTCATCATACCAGCGGAGGGCTGTGGCAGCATTTACAGTGTGGCAGCATTTACAGTGTGGCAGCATTTACAGTGTGGCAGCATTTACAGTGTGGCAGCATTTACGGTGTGGCAGCATTTACTTTGTGGCAGCGTTTACGGTGTGGCTGCATGTACGGTGTGGCTGCATGTACAGTGTGGCATCATACCAGCGGAGCCCTGTGTCATCATACCAGCGGAGCCCTGTGTCATCATACCAGCGGAGGGCTGTGGCAGCATTTACAGTGTGGCAGCATTTACAGTGTGGCAGCATTTACGGTGTGGCAGCATTTACGGTGTGGCAGCATTTACGGTGTGGCATCATTTACGGTGTGGCAGCATTTACGGTGTGGCTGCATGTACGGTGTGGCTGCATGTACGGTGTGGCTGCATGTACGGTGTGGCTGCATGTACGGTGTGGCTGCATGTACGGTGTGGCATCATAGCAGCGGAGCCCTGTGTCATCATACCAGCGGAGACCTGTGTCATCATACCAGCGGAGGGCTGTGGCAGCATTTACAGTGTGGCAGCATTTACAGTGTGGCAGCATTTACAGTGTGGCAGCATTTACAGTGTGGCAGCATTTTCGGTGTGGCTGCATGTACGGTGTGGCTGCATGTACGGTGTGGCTGCATGTACGGTGTGGCATCATACCAGCGGAGCCCTGTGTCATCATACCAGCGGAGACCTGTGTCATCATACCAGCGGAGGGCTGTGGCAGCATTTACAGTGTGGCAGCATTTACAGTGTGGCAGCATTTACAGTGTGGCAGCATTTACAGTGTGGCAGCATTTACAGTGTGGCAGCATTTACGGTGTGACAGCATTTACGGTGTGGCTGCATGTACGGTGTGGCTGCATGTACGGTGTGGCTGCATGTACGGTGTGGCATCATACCAGCGGAGCCCTGTGTCATAATACCAGCGGAGACCTGTGTCATCATACCAGCGGAGGGCTGTGGCAGCATTTACAGTGTGGTAGCATTTACAGTGTGGCAGCATTTATAGTGTGGCAGCATTTATAGTGTGGCAGCATTTACGGTGTGGCAGCATTTATAGAGTGGCAGCATGTACGGTGTGGCTGCATGTACGGTGTGGCTGCATGTACGGTGTGGCTGCATGTACAGTGTGGCATCATACCGGCGGAGCCCTGTGTCATCATACCAGCGGAGCCCTGTGTCATCATACCAGCGGAGCCCTGTGTCATCATACCAGCGGAGGACTGTGGCAGCATTTACAGTGTGGCAGCATTTACAGTGTGGCAGCATTTACAGTGTGGCAGCATTTATAGTGTTGTAGCATTTACGGTGTGGCAGCATTTATAGTGTGGCAGCATTTACGGTGTGGTAGCATTTACGGTGTGGCAGCATTTATAGAGTGGCAGCATGTACGGTGTGGCAGCATGTACGGTGTGGCAGCATGTACGGTGTGGCTGCATTTACGGTGTGGCAGCATGTACGGTGTGGCTGCATGTACGGTGTGCCTGCATGTACGGTGTGGCATCATAGCAGCGGAGCCCTGTGTCATCATACCAGCGGAGACCTGTGTCATCATACCAGCGGAGGGCTGTGGCAGCATTTACAGTGTGGCAGCATTTACAGTGTGGCAGCATTTACGGTGTGGCAGCATTTACGGTGTGGCAGCATTTACGGTGTGGCATCATTTACGGTGTGGCAGCATGTACGGTGTGGCTGCATGTACGGTGTGGCTGCATGTACGGTGTGGCTGCATGTACGGTGTGGCTGCATGTACGGTGTGGCATCATAGCAGCGGAGCCCTGTGTCATCATACCAGCGGAGACCTGTGTCATCATACCAGCGGAGGGCTGTGGCAGCATTTACAGTGTGGCAGCATTTACAGTGTGGCAGCATTTACAGTGTGGCAGCATTTATAGTGTGGCAGCATTTACAGTGTGGCAGCATTTTCGGTGTGGCTGCATGTACGGTGTGGCTGCATGTACGGTGTGGCTGCATGTACAGTGTGGCATCATACCAGCGGAGCCCTGTGTCATCATACCAGCGGAGCCCTGTGTCATCATACCAGCGGAGCCCTGTGTCATCATACCAGCGGAGGCCTGTGTCATCATACCAGCGGAGGCCTGTGGCAGCATTTACAGTATGGCAGCATTTACAGTGTGGCAGCATTTTTAGTGTGGCAGCATTTACGGTGTGGCCGCATTTCTAGTGTGGCCGCATTTCTAGTGTGGCAACATTTACAGGGATATTGTCTGTCATCCGATCAAATGAGCTTGTGTGGCATCCTATACTGGGATATTGGGTGGCATCATATACAGGGATAGTGTGTGGCATCTTATCAAATGAGCTTGTGTGGCATCCTATACAGGGATATTGTGTGGCATCATACCAAGTAAGGTGGTGTGCCATTATATCAAAGGAAGTTGTGTGGCAGCATATGCAGGGAGGCATGTGGCAGCGTATACTGTTTTTTATTTGACGTCTTGGGAGAGATATGTATCAACTTTTGTTTCAAATTGTCAGTTATGGCGCCCAAGAGAAGTCGGAAATCCATTGATGACAATAAACCAATAGCAAAACGAATACCACCAACATTTACCCCAGAGGAGAAAGCAAAAAGAGCCGAGGAGGTAAGACTTTGTGCAGTTGATGTCTGTGAAATGCTTCACTGTGCTGTTGGATAGCACGCTGACTCTTGCATTTGTGGGGGACCAAGCACACCCCCATATACTTGTTTGAATGGAAACCAAACCGGTAGAAAAGTTAAATTTGTAAGCCAACTTTTGGTCCTCCATTCCATTCCGAATATTGTTTCCTATATTTTTATTGTCTTTTCACTCACCTTCACCATTGACGTTAGTGGAGCGCACACTATGGAATATACCTATGTTTGGGGTCACATTTTTAGCTTGAAAAATGTAATTATTAGATGTACATGTCCACTCCAAAAATCAATGATAAATAAGTCAATGTCCATCTGTTCCTTTCTGTACTGTTGTCACAATCTGTATAATCTTCACTTACATTGGATTTTATTGTGCCAATTTTTTTTTTTGTTCTTAGAGAGCAATATTAGAGCAGGAACTACGAGCAAGGTGTCCCAAATATCAGGATCCAAATCTAATTCTTGTACAACAGCCAATGAGAAAACGGGCAGAACAGAGTGCGAGACAAACTCCTTCAGCGTCCGTGAAACCGGTGGAATCGTGGTGTCAGTGTGGGAACTGCATTAATTTGCCGACAGAAGAGGAATGCGTCTGTTGCAAAGATATACGTAATGTGCTAAACAAAATGGAGGAAGATGAGCCGATGAGGTGCATTACAGAGCATCATACTTTTATTGGCACATGTCTGGACAAGGAACAACTGACCCTATGTGAAAGCTATAGATGTTTGGGTCCAACACGTCAAGCACCGCTAAATAACAGGTAAGGTAATTAGTTTGTGTTCCAGTCAAGTTTCAATGATGGTATTGTGATCCTAACCTTATTGCTCAAATAAATATTATTATGTGTGCTTTCAGCAGCATGCATGTGTCTAATATGTGTCTGACAAATCTTCTGTGGTCCCTGTAACACTAGAAGTCAATTTTGATCTTGTTCCACGCACCAATTAAAGAATGTCTGTCGCTCCAGCGTTTGTGAGCCGTTATGTATTATTGTAAATAATCTTACCATGTAAGGGGTGACAGTATACGATTGTGGTCTGTATAGTGTGCAAATATGATTGCCTAAACATTTTTTTTTTATGATGTATAGGTCCTTACGGATGGTTGCATACAGAATGTTCACCGTGTGGGTTCACGGTTACCTTGGACGAAAAAACAGGCGTACTATTCCAGCATGTGCAGTTCAGAAAGTCAGAGCAATGTTTCCAGAAGAAAATCAAGTATATGTTGGTTTCAAGCTAGCCACTGACAATAATGCTTCTGAAATGGCCGATTTTTGAAATGTGTTAGTTTACTTTACTATGCTATATTTTTCAATAAAAAAATTTTACAATCAAAACTTTAGATGTTTTTTTATTATAATATATTAACACAGCATAAGTATTGTACATAACAAAACAAAATTTACAGGATATAAAGTGCTAGTGTTGATTCAGAGGAAGGCGAAAACCCATGGTTATTTACGTTTTGTTCTTCATTAGTGGGGGAAATTCCTTCCCGACTCCAAATAAGGCAATCAGACTAAATCCCAGAATCAACACCCAATATCCACAGATAGTTTGCTTACAAATTATTACAGTGACAGGCAATATAAATAGTGGCAAATAGTTGTACGCTTTTTTTGTAGAAGGGCAAACACAACATAGTTCAGTACATTAAAAACGTGACTTGTGAGCTAGAACAGTTGATGCTTTATCCGGACGTGGTTCTGTGGCTATGTTTGGTGGTAGGGTCAATGTACGTGTTTGCCAACTATGTTCAATTTCTTGTTTTGTCAATTTGATCACATTTACAAACATAGGAAAGAGGTGTGAGAAAGACATTGGTACGTACTCTTTCTTTGCAGTCCATTTTTTGCTTAGTTTAGAGAAAACTACATTATACCTCATGCTACCAAGCCGATCCGACTTTGTGGTCTGTCGGTGGACTCTAGATTGTTCCCGTTTTGTATTATGATTATGGGCCAAAACAGCAAGTTTTGTCCGTGCTTCCATTCCGTCTAAAGCAAAATGTATTCTTTTCGGTCTGTATTTTAGAATAAAGCTGTGGAATACCTCGATTTTTCCTGTATGACAGAAAGATGACAAGTGGGGCAAGTCTTTCAATAATTGTTTATCTTTGACAATCTTTTCAAGCTCCTGATAGGCTGCCGATGTTGTTGACATCCAATTGTGTTTGCGATCGTCATCAATGTCTAAACATCTGTGATCACATTGTGTGAGAATGTCCCCCGGGAATTCATGTACATTACAAATATGTTGAAGTACAGAGAGCCATTTTTCCCGCAGCACATCCACATTACCGCAACTAGTACTACAGCAGTACCAAAAATGATTGGTTATTGACGTGATCCAATCAACAATTTGGGAACAGCTTTTTTTTTTACTTGCAGCCTTCAGCTTCTTCCGAATGGACTTAGCATAATGCCATATATCAAATTGATGTCCAATCTCTGGGTATTGTTCACGTATTTTTTTACGTATGGAGACATGACGGTCTGTTGCAAGAACATACACATTGAGCCCATCTTGAATAACACGGTTAAGACAGTTTTGAAAGGCCAAACTTTCCATAGCCACAGAAGATGTGGTTTGTGTAACCTGAACGATTTCAAAGTCAACAATCTTGTCGCTCTTGTAATCCATCAATGTGTACACACAATATTTTGCATTATGCCCAGGGCTATCACATTGTCCGTCACCAAGGAGACACAATGGTGTTTCTTTGATTTCTTTATGAAGTTCCATTTTTTCTTGTTTCCAGTGAATGTCCACCACTGGAAATAATAATTTTCTTTGGTGACGAAAGTAAGTGGAATGTGAAATAAATTGCATCCCAATCGATTTACAAATGTCAGACATCTTGGCATAGTTCCCACCATTAAATAAAATGGAAGCTGCAATCAGAACATTCCCAACCGGGATACGATTACACTTAGGTTGACTTTCCCAAAAATAATCATGTCCATTGGGACATTTCCCTTGTAGTGAAAGATAGGTACCTTGAAGGAATTTGACTGTGTTTTCTATTTTGTGGCCACAGAAACACGCGCACTGAGCAACCAGTACATCTAAAGCCGATTCAAAAACCAAAAATTTCCGCTCTTTTACTAGGTCTTCATCTGCTCGTTCTGAAAACAAATTTGTTGTCACGTTGTCAAATGATAAACTAAAATCTGGTGGTTCGTAGTCCAGATCTCTTGGATCATTTGTGACAGTAGAAGAAACAAAGCTTTCCTCTGGATCCTCCAATATGACTTTGCTTGATGTTTGTCTTTGTAAGCGGGGGGTTGAGAACGTTGATGGGTAAAAATGATCCAACTTCATTGTTATTTGGTTATCAAAAGAAAGTTCTTCCTCTGGAAACTGGCATCCTGTATCCACTGTGAAGATGTGTGATTGAGTGGTTGCATCTGTTTTTCTTTTGAAAGGTGTGTTGGTGGCTCTCGTTGACAATGTCGTCTGTCGGGTGTTTGTTGCTGCATTTCTTTCAAAAAATTTCCTCTTGACACCAATTTTTACATGTTTCACTCCCATGACTTTGTACATTGACGTTGGTGGATCGTTTTGCATTGAGGTACCGGTCGAAGCGTATGTAATTCTGTTGGTGGATGTAGTAGGCAAAGGCAATTGCATGCATTGTGTTGCACAAGAATAAGTGTGTTCCTCTTCTGTACGTTTCCGTTTAGATGGTGGACACTCTGTTTCCTGATAAGGGAATATCGTGGGAATTGCACTTTCCTTCAGCCATCGTATCTTCTTTTCCGACTTAAAAACATAACAGTCTTCTGCAAAGTGTTTTGAACATAGTCTAAATAAATCTTGTTTTTTCCCATCCAAAATTCTTTGTGAGAGTGCATCTAGATTGTCCAACGATTGTCTGGCCTGTTGGAGCCAAACTTTTATCTTGTCAATGTTGCCTGGAAAAACATGCAGGGTCACTCCTTGAGCGTAAGTAGCTCGATTAGACCGACTGTCACAACCAGAGACAATGCACGACGGCATTTCTATCAAAAAAGTAAATGTAAATATTATGGCATGAGAAAAGATCATTACGGTAATAACGAGGGATTACATAAAGATAGTTGATACCCCGAATGAGGTGTATTTGTGTACTACCATACTTACTATTCCAATTTAGATGTGTGAGTTTGCCTTTTCTAAGTGCAAGAGTAAAACTCGAGAGTTTGTCTAAAATTATATTAACCACAGCGTGTTTTTGAAGACATAACATCACATTTGTGGCAGTTCTTGGGTCACCGCGTGCGAAGTCACCCATATTTATCACACAAATGTGGCCTATGGTGTGTTGTAGATTGTCATGTGGAGAAGTGAGTATTCAACATGTTACATTGTTTATAGGTAACTGTTTGGCACTGGGAATTTACGGTTGACCAAGGCACAAAATAGTGTGTCGTTTTAGACGATCATTGTAAAACCGTCAATGATCTCAGTGCCAGACAGTTTCACCATGTCAATGTTTGAGTATAGGTTTTTTGGCTGACCAACCCATTTTTTTTTTTTTTTATGTAATAGAGACCGTGAATTAAAGAGAATAGCATTTATAAACCAATTTTTTTTTATTGATGAAGCCATAACTGCCTTCCAAAGTAACACAGAAGAAGTGTTCCATCATAAACACAAATATAAAATTTACATGCAGAACACAAAAAGTTTTTGTTACATAGTCACAAAAAAAGAGTTCAGTTAAAAAGTCAACATTGACGGATAGGGACCAACATATAAAAGTAGAAATTGGAAGACGAAAATGTAAAAGAGATTTACATTGAAAATACACACATGTCAACGACAATCACAATGAAGTTATCAGCAGATGAAAAAACCTTGCTTCGTCACATCATGTTTCTGGACCTTCACCAGCAGATGAAAACAACTTTTTTTCCTCATCTCATCATCAAACCGGAGCCTTTAGCAGCAGGTGAAAACACCTTGCTTTGTCACATCATCGAACTGGACCTTCATCAGCAGATGAAAACAACTTTTTTTTTCTCATCTCATCATCCAACCGGACCTTTAGCAGCAGGTGAAAACACCTTGCTTTGTCACATAATACCACCGTACCTTCACATTGTATTACAGAACGTTTCAGCCAATCATGCGGCATGTCAAAGTTATATTTCCTACAGAAGAATAAAATAAAAAATGTATCAATGGATTGATCAACTTCAAGCGTTGCACTATGCGCAACATGGTCGCTTTGGAAGAATGACATCCCTGTCTGATCACTCTGCATAGTTTGGCTCCTCTGGTGAACTTGTGTGTATGTATGTTAGGGATTACTTACTTTCTATAATTCGTTACTTATGCTGCTCAGAATGGCCTGTTCGTCTCCACGGTGGTAATCCGCTCTGGTTGCTGCTGTCGTCAAAGTATCTATGCTCCTCGAATACACTCCTCACGGTTGTGTTTTCACTGGCGCGCTCCCTCTCCTCCTGGTAAACTGCTGTTCAAAAAGTCACACACATTGTGGGATTAGATAAAGTGATGTACAAATAGCTGCCACACTCTAAATGCTGCCACACTCTAAATGCTGCCACACTCTAAATGCTGCCACACTGGAAATGCTGCCACACTGGAAATGCTGCCACACTGGAAATGCTGCCACACTGGAAATGCTGCCACTCTGTAAATGCTGCCACTCTGTAAATGCTGCCACTCTGTAAATGCTGCCACTCTGTAAATGCTGCCACTGCCCTCCCTTGGTATGATGACACAGGCCTCCAATTTTATGATGCCACAACGTATACGCTGCCACAACGTATACGCTGCCACACCCTAAATGATGCCACACCGTAAATGCTGCCACACTGGAAATGCTGCCACACTGGAAATCCTGCCACACTCGAAATGCTGCCACACTCGAAATGCTGCCACTGTAAATGCTGCCACTCTGTAAATGCTGCCACTCAGTAAATGCTGCCACTCTGTAAATGCTGCCACTCTGTAAATGCTGCCACTCTGTAAATGCTGCCACTCTGTAAATGCTGCCACTGCCCTCCCTTGGTATGATGACACAGGCCTCCAATGTTATGATGCCACAACCTATACGCTGCCACAACCTATACGCTGCCACAACCTATACGCTGCCACAACCTATACGCTGCCACAACCTATACGCTGCCACAACGTATACGCTGCCACAACGTATAAGCTCACACAACGTATATGCTCACACAACGTATACGCTCACACAACGTATACGCTCACACAACGTATACGCTCACACAACGTATACGCTGCCACAACCTATACGCTCACACAACGTATACGCTCACACAAGGTATACGCTGCCACAAGGTATACGCTGCCACAAGGTATACGCTGCCACACCGTAAATGCTGCCACACCGTAAATGTTGACACACCGTAAATGCTGCCACTCTGTAAATGCTGCCACTCTGTAAATGCTGCCACTCTGTAAATGCTGCCACTCTGTAAATGCTGCCACTCTGTAAGTGATGCCACTCTGTAAATGCTGCCACTCTGTAAATGCTGCCACTATGTAAATGCTGCCACTCTGTAAATGCTGCCACTCTGTAAATGATGCCACTCTGTAAATGCTGCCACTCTGTAAATGCTGCCACTCTGTAAATGATGCCACTCTGTAAATGATGCCACTCTGTAAATGATGCCACTCTGTAAATGCTGCCACTCTGTAAATGCTGCCACTCTGTAAATGCTGCCACTGCCCTCCCTTGGTATGATGACACAGGCCTCCAATGTTATGATGCCACAACCTATACGCTGCCACAAGGTATACGCTGCCACAAGGTATACGCTGCCACAACGTATACGCTGACACAACGTATACGCTGACACAACGTATACGCTGCCACAAGGTATACGCTGCCACAAGGTATACGCTGCCACAAGGTATACGCTGCCACAACCTATACGCTGGCACAACGTATACGCTGACACAAGGTATACGCTGCCACAAGGTATACGCTGACACAACCTATACGCTGACACAACGTATACGCTGACACAACGTATACGCTCACACAACGTATACGCTCACACAAGGTATACGCTGCCACAAGGTATACGCTGCCACAAGGTATACGCTGCCACAAGGTATACGCTGACACAACCTATACGCTGACACAACGTATACGCTGACACAACGTATACGCTGACACAACGTATACGCTGACACAACGTATACGCTGACACAACGTATACGCTGCCACAAGGTATACGCTGCCACAACCTATACGCTGACACAACGTATACGCTGACACAACGTATACGCTGACACAACGTATACGCTCACACAACGTATACGCTCACACAAGGTATACGCTGCCACAAGGTATACGCTGCCACAAGGTATACGCTGCCACAACGTATACGTTGCCACAACGTATACGCTGCCACAACGTATACGCTGCCACAACCTATACGCTCACACAACGTATACGCTCACACAACGTATACGCTCACACAACGTATACGCTGACACAACGTATACGCTGACACAAGGTATACGCTGCCACAAGGTATACGCTGACACAACGTATACGCTCACACAACGTATACGCTCACACAAGGTATACGCTGCCACAAGGTATACGCTGCCACAAGGTATACGCTGCCACAACCTATACGCTGACACAACGTATACGCTGACACAAGGTATACGCTGCCACAAGGTATACGCTGCCACAAGGTATACGCTGCCACAAGGTATACGCTGCCACAAGGTATACGCTGACACAACCTATACGCTGACACAACGTATACGCTGACACAACGTATACGCTGACACAACGTATACGCTGACACAAGGTATACGCTGCCACAACCTATACGCTGACACAACCTATACGCTGACACAACGTATACGCTGACACAACGTATACGCTGACACAACGTATACGCTGACACAACGTATACGCTCACACAAGGTATACGCTCACACAAGGTATACGCTCACACAAGGTATACGCTGCCACAAGGTATACGCTGCCACAAGGTATACGCTGCCACAAGGTATACGCTGCCACAACGTATACGTTGCCACAACGTATACGCTGCCACAACGTATACGCTGCCACAACCTATACGCTCACACAACGTATACGCTCACACAACGTATACGCTGACACAACGTATACGCTCACACAAGGTATACGCTGCCACAAGGTATACGCTGCCACAAGGTATACGCTGCCACAACCTATACGCTGACACAAGGTATACGCTGACACAAGGTATACGCTGCCACAAGGTATACGCTGACACAACCTATACGCTGACACAACGTATACGCTGACACAACGTATACGCTGACACAACGTATACGCTCACACAAGGTATACGCTGCCACAAGGTATACGCTGCCACAAGGTATACGCTGCCACAAGGTATACGCTGCCACAAGGTATACGCTGCCACAAGGTATACGCTGCCACAAGGTATACGCTGACACAACGTATACGCTGACACAACGTATACGCTGACACAACGTATACGCTGCCACAACCTATACGCTGACACAACCTATACGCTGACACAACGTATACGCTGACACAACCTATACGCTGACACAACGTATACGCTGACACAACGTATACGCTGACACAACGTATACGCTGACACAACGTATACGCTCACACAACGTATACGCTTACACAACGTATACGCTCACACAAGGTATACGCTGCCACAAGGTATACGCTGCCACAAGGTATACGCTGCCACAAGGTATACGCTGCCACAACGTATACGTTGCCACAACGTATACGCTGCCACAACGTATACGCTCACACAACGTATACGCTGACACAACGTATACGCTCACACAAGGTATACGCTGCCACAAGGTATACGCTGCCACAAGGTATACGCTGCCACAAGGTATACGCTGCCACAAGGTATACGCTGCCACAAGGTATACGCTGACACAACCTATACGCTGACACAACGTATACGCTGACACAACGTATACGCTGACACAACGTATACGCGGACACAACGTATACGCTGACACAACGTATACGCTCACACAACGTATACGCTCACACAACGTATACGCTCACACAACGTATACGCTGCCACAAGGTATACGCTGCCACAAGGTATACGCTGCCACAAGGTATACGCTGCCACAAGGTATACGCTGACACAACCTATACGCTGACACAACGTATACGCTGACACAACGTATACGCTGACACAACGTATACGCTGCCACAAGGTATACGCTGCCACAACCTATACGCTGACACAACCTATACGCTGACACAACGTATACGCTGCCACAACGTATACGCTGACACAACGTATACGCTGACACAACGTATACGCTGACACAACGTATACGCTCACACAACGTATACGCTCACACAAGGTATACGCTGCCACAAGGTATACGCTGCCACAAGGTATACGCTGCCACAAGGTATACGCTGCCACAAGGTATACGCTGCCACAACGTATACGTTGCCACAACGTATACGCTGCCACAACGTATACGCTGCCACAACGTATACGCTCACACAACGTATACGCTCACACAACGTATACGCTGACACAACGTATACGCTGACACAACGTATACGCTGACACAACGTATACGCTCACACAACGTATACGCTCACACAACGTATACGCTCACACAACGTATACGCTGCCACAAGGTATACGCAGCCACAACGTATACGCTGCCACAACGTATACGCTGCCACAACGTATACGCTACAACACTGGAAATGATGACACACTGCTTTTGCTGCCACAGGCCTCCATGATATGCTGACACAGGCCTCCCGTATATGATGCCACAGGCCTCCCTGATATGATGCCACAGACCTCCCCTATATGATACCACAGGCCTCCCCTATATGATGCCACAGGCCTCCCTGATATGGCTCCATGATATGATGCCACAGGCCTCCCGTATGATGGCACAGGCCTCCCGTATGATGGCACAGGCCTCCCGTATATGCCGACATAGGCCTCCCTTATATGATGCCACACATGATGCCTATTTCGGCGTTACTTACCGCCTCGCTGTTCCCCCACGGTGGTCCTCCCAAGTCGCCTCGCTCGTCCTCCTCCGTCGCCTCGCTCGTCCTCCTCCGTCGCCTCGCTCGTCCTTCCACGTCCGATTCCCTGGTACACCTCGTCCTTCCTTGTCCTCCTCGTCCGACTCGCTGCTCCTCCTCCGTCGCCTCGCTCGTCCTTCCACGTCCGACACACTGGTACACCTCGTCCTTCCTTGGCCGCCTCGTCCTCGAAGTGTCCCCTCGCTGGTCCTGGTCCGCCTCGATGGTCCTGGTCCGCCTCGATGGTCCTGGTCCGCCTCGATGGTCCTGGTCCGCCTCGATGGTCCTGGTCCGCCTCGATGGTCCTGGTCCTCCTCAGAGCGTCTCCTAGCAGGTATGCTCGCAGTACAACCTCCTTCCACTGTGTAGTCGCTTTGAAAATGGCGGCACACAATGTAAGGAGGTTTGAAGACATTGAAACCCCTCCCTCTCCTGGCACTTGCCAGGATAAGGGAGGGGGGATTCTGTGAGCTCACTAGAGCGAGTCACTTTTCCCAAAATTTGCAGCAGAAAAGCTATGTGGTTGCTTTACCACATGCAATGCTGCAATTTTGGGAATGGCTCCATCTAGTGACCAGAAATGGTAAATACTATAAAATTGAATCCAATTGAATCCAATTTATAATATTTCCTGACTCGTGAAAAAAATAAAAAAAATTGGAACAATGTTTAATCACCTACACACTATATGTTTAATTTAAATAAAAAAAACATGTTTTTCAGGCAACACATTCCCTTTAAATGGTCACCTGTATAAAACACTCCTGTCCACAGACTCAATTAATCATTCTGACTCTAACCTCTACAACATGGGCAAGACCAAAGAGCTTTCTAAGGATGTCAGGGACAAGATCATAGACCTGCACAAGGCTGGAATGGGCTACAAAACCATAAGTAAGACGCTGGGTGAGAAGGAGACAACTGTTAGTGCAATAGTAAGAAAATGGAAGACATACAAAATGACTGTCAATCGACATAGATCTCGGGCTCCATGCAAAATCTCACCTCGTGGGGTATCCTTGATCCTGAGGAAGGTGAGAGCTCAGCCAAAAACTACACGGGGGGAACTTGTTAATGATCTCAAGGCAGCTGGGACCACAGTCACCAAGAAAACCATTGGTAACACATTACGCCGTAATGGATTAAAATCCTGCAGTGCCCGCAAGGTCCCCCTGCTCAAGAAGGCACATGTACAGGCCCGTCTGAAGTTTGCAAATGAACATCTGGATGATTCTGAGAGTGATTGGGAGAAGGTGCTGTGGTCAGATGAGACTAAAATTTAGCTCTTTGGTATTAACTCAACTCGCCGTGTTTGGAGGAAGAGAAATGCTGCCTATGACCCAAAGAACAACATCCCTACTGTCAAGCATGGAGGTGGAAACATTATGTTTTGGGGGTGTTTCTCTGCTAAGGGCACAGGACTACTTCACCGCATCAATGGGAGAATGGATGGAGCCATGTACCGTCAAATCCTGAGTGACAACCTCCTTCCCTCCACCAGGACATTAAAAATGGCTCGTGGCTGGGTCTTCCAGCACGACAATGACCCGAAACATACAGCCAATGCAACAAAGGAGTGGCTCAAAAAGAAGCACATTAAGGTCATGGAGTGGCCTAGCCAGTCTCCAGACCTTAATCCCATCGAAAACTTATGGAGGGAGCTGAAGATCCGAGTTGCTAAGCGACAGCCTCGAAATCTTAATGATTTACAGATGATCTGCAAAGAGGAGTGGGCCAAAATTCCATCTAACATGTGTGCAAACCTCATCATCAACTACTAAAAACGTCTGACTGCTGTGCTTGCCAACAAGGGTTTTGCCACCAAGTATTAAGTCTTGTTTGCCAAAGGGATCAAATACTTATTTCTCTGTGAACAACGCAAATAAATATATATAATTTTGACAATGTGATTTTCTGTTTTTTTTTAATTTCTTATATAATCTATCTCTCACTGGTAAAATTAACCTAGCCTAAAAATTCTAGACTGTTCATGTCTTTGACAGTGGGCAAACTTACAAAATCAGCAAGGGATCAAATACTTATTTCCTTCACTGTATATTGTATATTTCATATCTATCTATCTAATATCTATCTATCTAATATCTATCTACGTTTCTATCTATCTCATATATATATATATTTCATATCTATATATCATCTATCTATCTATCTATCTATGTATCTATCTATCTATCTATCTATCTATCTATCTATCTATCTATCTATCTATCTATCTATCTATCTATCTATCTATCTATCTATCTATCTATCTATCTATCTCTTATCGAGTCGAATACAACCTGCTTTGCAATCTATTTCCCATCACACATCTATTCACAGCTTTATCTGAAACTAGAAACATTTTCAGCTCTGAAAAACGTTGATGTTTTCAGCATTTTTTTTTTGCTAAAAATATGAGAAATGAGCAGTGCGTGTTACAACACAGAGCACTGAAGAATTTTTATTACAGACATTCTATAGATAACACTTCTTAGGTTGTCTCACACGTAAACTGAATGCTAGTCATGAGATATTACTGGGAAAAGCTCACTCGGTGAACTATAAACTATGATCTATTATAACTTGTGAGGTTTGTTTTCCATGTACCTATTATGAATGATGAAGACAATCATCTCTAATATTCATATATAATGGCATAGCTATAGATGGCCTCACAAATGCTCAAGGTTGTGTCATATAGGTATCCAATATGCTCAGTTGCTTTTTTTATGTGGACTATGCAGGGATTCACTGTTTACATACAGCAACTAGTATAAACTCCAGTTCCCTACTGCATTAGAAAGAATACACTTTGGGGACACTAAATACAGCTTTTCATAGCATATCCATTCTATTGTGGTTGGCATTTACAATGCCAATGGCATACAGTGATATAACCTGCACGGTGGCTCAGTGGTTAGCACTGTTGCCTTGCAGCAATGGGTTTAAACCCCACCAAGGACAACATCTGGATGGACTTTGTATGTTCTCCTTGTGTTTGCGAGGGTTTCCTCCCACACTCCAAAAATATACGGATAGGAAATTTAGCTTGCGAGTCCTAATAAGGACAGTCAGTGATAACAACTTCTGTACAGCTCTGCGGAATATCCTGGCGATATATAAGTGCCAGAAGTTACATAGTTATATAGTTACATAGTTACACAGTTACATAGTTAGTACAGTTGAAAAAGGACACATGTCCATCAAGTTCAACAAAGGGATGGGAAAAGGGAACGGAAACATTTCTACACATTGACATAGGAGCTGATGTTTTTTCATTCTAGGAAATTATCTAAGCCTTTTTTAAAGCCATCTCCTGTCCCTACTGTGACCAGCTCCTGCCGTAGACTATTCCCCAGATTCACAGTTCTCACAGTAAGAAGGCTTGTCGCCTCTGCAGGTTGAAACTTTCTTTTTCCAGACGGAGGGAGTGCCCCCTTGTTTTTTATGGGGGGTTTACATGGAGCAGGTTTTCACTATATTTTATACATTTTTTTAATTCTGTTTTAATTTATTTATCATAGGTGCATGACAACGAAATAACACATTGCACAATTCTGTAAAACATAATATGACATGTGGGTACCCATGTAATTTATACAGTCATAGAAAACACGAAAGAAAGAAAGAAAGGGGGGCCGGAGAGATGTGGAAAAGAGGAGAGGGGAGGGTGGTAAGGGGGAACTTATCCTCTGGGGTCTATCCCATGGACTGACGTCCCAGACGAGGAGCGCGAAAATCCAGTGACGCACAATATTAAGATATTAGATCAAGATACTCCGAAGAATTCTCAAAGCTTACCCACGTAGACCATACTCGCATAAACTTATCATGAGTGTCCCGTAGAGAAGCCGTAAGCTCCTCCATCCGTTAAACTTCTTGGATCTTCTGAAACCAAAGGCGTATCGAGGGAGCCTCCACCTGTTTCCACATTGCTGGAATGCACGCACGTGCCGTGTTGATAAGAAGTCGTACTACGGACTTCTTGTATGTGGAGATCGGGATGTCACACAGATGAAACAGGAAGAAGCCCGGAGATCTGGGCAGCATGTAGTCCGCAAACCGAGATATTACAGTCCAAACCGTCTCCCAGAACGCTTTTAAATGTTGACACCCCCAGAACGTATGTAAGAGATCCCCGACCTCCACCCCGCATCTCCAACACATAGGAGATACCTCCGGGTAAAATTTATTAAGCCTGGAAGGGACCCTATACCGTCACTATATTTTTTGTATGTACCATTCATATATTTATATAAATTAATCATGTCCCCCCCTTAGTCTTCTCTTTTCAAGGCTAAATAGGTTTAATTATTTTAATCTTTCCTCATTACTTAGATTCTCCATGCCCCTTATTAGCTTCATTGCTCTTCTTTGTATTTTTTCCAACTCCAGGGCATCCTTTCTACGTACTGGAGCCCAGAACTGAACTACATATTCTAGATGAGGCCTCACTAATGCTTTGTAAAGTGGCAATATTTCATCCCTGTCCCGCGAGTCCATGCCTCTTTTAATGCACGACAATATCCTGCTGGCCTTTGAAGCAGCTGATTGACACTGCATGCTGTTATTTCGTTTATGATCTACAAGTACACCCAGATCCTTCTCAACAAGTGACTCCCCCAGTGTTGCTCCCTCGAGGACATATGATGCATGCAGGTTGTTGGTACCCAGATGCATAACTGCATTTATCTACATTAACCTCTTAACGCCGAAGGACGGATATATCCGTCCTCTGCAGCTGCTAGTTCGCGCAGGAGGACGGATATATCCGTCCTGTGATGGCGCGGGTACTGAGACTGTACGCACGCGATCAGCGGCAGGAGCACGGCTGTTATACACAGCCTGGCTCCTGCTGCAACTGCCGGAATCGAAGTGCGCTCCGATTCCGGCAGTTTAACCCATTAAATGCCGCTGTCAATAGTGACAGCGGCATCTAATGTGTTTGACAGAGGGAAGGAGCTCCCTCTGTCACCCCATCGGCGCCCCCGCAAACAAATCGCGGGTCGCCGTCGGGTTTCCATGGCAGCGGGGGGTCTAACAAAGACCCCCAGGTCTGCATTCAGCATCTGCCTGTAAGGCGATGCCGGAGGCATGACCTAACAGATTGCCTGTCAGTTTTACACTGACAGGCAATAATGCTTTGGTATACTAAGTATACCAAAGCATTATATATGCGATCGGCACATCGCATAGTGAAGTCCCCTGGTGGGACAAAAAAAAATAAAATGTAAATCAGTTAAATAAAGTTGGTGAAAAAAAATAATAATAATAATTACAGTGAAAATCAAATAAAACGACTTTTTTTGCCCAAAAAGTGGTTTTATTTAGTAAAAGTGTCAAAACAAATCACACATACACATATATGGTATCCCCGCGATCGTAACGACTTGAAAAATAAAATGAACGGATTAATTAAACCGCCGGATGAACGGCGTCCAAAAAAAACGCAAAAAACAACGGCAAAATTCTCTCTTTTCTCCCATTCCCCCCATAAAAAATTAAATAAAAATTCATCTATAAGTCCTATGTACTCCAAAATAGTACTAATGAAAACTACACATTGGCCCGCAAAAATCAAGCCCACATACGACCACATCGACAGAAAAATAAAAACGTTACGGCTCTTGGAATGCGGCGATGCAAAAACAAGTAATTTTTTTCTAAAAGGCTTTTTATTGTGCAAACGTAGGAAAACATATAAAACCCTTACAGATTTGGTATCCCCGTAATCGTGCCGACCCATAGAATAAAGTGAACATGTTATTTACGCTGCATAGTAAACGGCGTAAATTTGTAACGTGAAAATCAATGCTGGAATAGCTGCTTATTTTCAATTCTCTCCTAAAATAAAGTTAATAAAAGTTAATCGATATATTATAAGCAACTAAAAATGGTACAATTACAAAATACAACTCGTCCCGCAAAAAACAAGCCCTTATACGGCTATATAGACGGAATACAAAAACAGTTACGACTCTTGGAATGCGACCGTGAAAAAACAAAAAATAATCCTTGGTCATTAACGTGCAAAATGGCCCGGTCATTAAGGGGTTAAACCTGAAGTAAATAAATAAATAAACGAGTATAAATCTCTTAGTGCTAGTTCTCTGGTGAGAATCGCTCCCACAGTAGGGGTTCTCCTATACAGTCCTATCTGCTGAGATAGCTATCCAGCTTTTATGACAAATATATTATATTGTAAAAGTGCACTTGTCAACAACTTGTCAACTTGTTTTCTGAGATTCTAAAACTAGTTGATAAGTCATAGGATGAGAAATACGGATCTCCTACAGATTGGATTTCTTCCAAGATACACTTTATAGACAATAGTATTGGGACAAACCTCTTAATCATTTAATTTAGTTGTTTCATTCAGTCCCATTGCCACAGGTATAAAATCCAGCACCTAGCCATGCTGTCTGCCTTTACAAACACTTGTGAAAGAATGGGTCGTTGTAAAGAGCTCACTGAATTTGAGTGTGGTACTGTAATAGGATGCCATTATTGTAACAAGTCAGTTTGTGAAATTTCTTCCCTCCTAGATATTCCACGATCAACTGTAAGTGATATTATTGCAAATTAGAAGCATTTAGAAAAAACCTGCAAATCATCCACAAAGTGGGAGACCATGTAAAGTTACAGTGCGGGGTCGCCGAGTGTTGAGGAGCATAGTGCATAAAAGTCGCCAAAGCTCGGCTGAATCAATAACTGCAGAATTCCCATCCACGTCTAGCATTAACATCTGCACAAAAACTGTGCGCCGGGAGCTTCATGGCATGGGTTTCCATGGCCGAGCAGCTGCATGCCGGTCTTACATCACCAAGCACAATGCCAAGCGTCAGATGGAGTGGTGTAAAGCACGTCGCCACTGGACTCTGGAGCAGTGGAAACATGTTCTGTGGAGTGATGAACCACCCTTCTCTATCTGGCAGTCTGTAAAGTTTGGTGAAGAATTGATAATAATATAATGTTGTTTTTCAGAGATTGGCCTAGGCCCCTTGATTCTAGTGAAGGAAAATCTTAATGCTTCAGAATACCAAGACATTTTGGACAATTGTATGCTTCCAACTTTATGGGAACAGTTTGGGGAAGGTCCTTTTCTGTTCCAGTGCCCCAGTGCACAAAGCAAGGTCCATAAAGGCATGGATGGGTGAGTTTGGTGTGGAAGAATTTGACTGGCCTGCACAGAGCCCTGACCTCAACCCCATTGAACACATTTTGGATGAACTAAGACGGAGATTGCAAGCCAGACCCTCTCGTTCAACATCAGTGTCCGACCTCACAAATGCTCTTCTGTATAAATGGGCAAAAATTCTCACAGTCACACTCCAAAATCTTGTAGAAAGCCTCCCCAGAAGAGTGGAAGCTATTTTAGGCTAAGTTCACACTTGCGTTGTATAATCCGTTTCTCTGATCCATTTTTAGATCAGAATAAGGCTAAGTTCACACTAGCATTAGTATACATTTATCTCTCTTCCGTCAGAGGAAGAGAGAATCGAAAGATTAAACGGAAAGCAATGGTTCAGTTAGAATTCCCATTGATTTCAATGGTAATTCTTTTGTTTCAGTTACTCTCCCTTTGTCTCCGTTCGCTAGGTTTCCGTTTTTTGTTTTTTTACGAAAGCAAAAGTGCAGCCTGCAGAACTTTTGTTTCCATGAAAAAAAATGGGAACCTAGAGGAGACAAACGGAAAGCAACTGAAACAAAAGAATTACCATTGATATCAATGGTAATTCTAACGGAACTGCTGGTTTCCGTTTAATCTTTCGATCCCCTCTTCCTCTGACGGATACTAACGGTAGTGTAAAAGAAGCCGAAGGATAAAAATGGATCTGTTAAAAATCCTGTTGAACTCAATCGGATTTAAAATCGCATCCATTTGCATCCGTTATGTTAGTCATCCGTTTTCTTTACGGAGATAAAAGTGCAGCGTTTCTGCTATCCGCCGAGCGTATACATTTTTTTATAAAAACGTGTACCATTTTCAGTTTACGTCTGTGTTTTTTATAGCGTGTACGTTTAGCGTATACTCATACGTTGGTATACGTTTCTGTCAGTTTTTTACCTAAAAAAAAGTATAATTTTTTTTTAAAGTGAACACTGATTGAAAAAAAAAAAAAAATATGCATAGATCTACTGTATGTAAATGGATACAAATATATAGCATTACCTTTGCATACCTTGTCCATTGAGGTCAATGCTAAATAAAGTTACGTCGTGTATACGTTTTTTTGAAGTACAGAATAGCGTAGCATACTAAACTTTTCAGTACTTTCAAAAAACAGTATTCCAACGTAAACCATGACAAACAGACCAAACGGATGCTATTTTCGTCTATGTTTGACCCATTCTAGTCTATGTATACTCCGAGCAGTACGTTTCAATACTTTTTTAGTGTTTAAAAGCGTATACGCTCGGCGGATAGCAGAAACGCAATGTGAATGGGGCCTTACTCTGTTCAAAAATACGGATGTCTAACTATTGGGTCATTTTTATCATTGGTGTCAATGTAAACCGGATACAAACGGATTGTAATCCGTTTGCATCTGTTATTTTCATTTCAATGGGATTTTTAACTGATCCGTTTTTATCCTTCTGATCTAAAAACGGATCAGAGTAACGGGTTATACAACACAAGTGTGAACTTAACCTTAACTGCAAAGGGGGACCAACTCCATAATAATGCTTATGGACTTAGAATGGGATGTCATAAATCTAGTGTAGGTGTAACGTTTAGGTGTCCAAATACTTTTGTCCATATAGTGTAGCTGTCCTAGAGATGTCTTCCAGCTACTTATATACCTCCACATACAGTAATGACATGCTGATCCAAACTGGTGTTGTGCTGATATATACCGGCTGTATAATTGGTTATTTATTGTGAATTGTCTATGTGGGGTGGGGGGGGGGGGGCATAGACACTAGCGTGCTAGCAAACCCTACCAAGTTTGGTAGAATCTGCTGAATAATATGTCATGTCTACTGCTTCTTTTAGAACAAGTAAACAAGAGTTTCTTCATCGGAGATCAGAAGAAAGATGTAGAAAAATGGTCATTAATGGAAAATTATGTAATTCAGCTTTACAAAGGAGAACATACTTGCTACATATGTTGAAAAAAAGAAGAAGCTTGAGACATTGATACAAAAATAAGGTGTCATCATTTTCCGTGTGTACATTCAGCGCATGCCCTGGGAAATGTTTCCGGAGCTTACACCCATGTTATCCACTGGGTACAATGGGCCGGACATATGCCAAAAGTGTCATTTTGGCGTACGCCTGGATAGTATGCGTCAGTTTTCCCTTTTTTAACTTTATTGAAATGCTGATTGTATTTGATGCTTTTAAATACATAGGCCATGGGCTAAGTATGCAACTGGATGGCATATAGTTAAATACATAAGGTCTATATGTATATATACTAATGAAAAGACAGGATGTGAACAGATCATCAGCTCACTGCCAGTTTTCTGCAAGGAAAAGTGGCGGAGAATAGAAATTAGTCACAGATAGAGCAAAAAAATACATCATTGTCCAGCAGAAATGTACTCGACCTGCGACGTTGTGGTTTATTTGGTGTTTTTTTTGTATTCTTATAACCTACAGTAGAGGGGACGTTATATATAGTACAATAATTGGGACAAAGTTATGTCACGGCCGTGGTCACGGACCACCGCCGTTCCTTACCTGGCGATGCCCGCGACCACAGTACGTTGTCCTCCTGCCGGCGTCTCCCTCCTAGGAGACGCCAGCACTCGCGGCTGGCTGGCCCTGCCCCCACTGATAAGGTGCGTGCAAGCGCCCGCTCCTGGCCTTAAAGGGCTAGCGCGCGCACATGTTTAAAGTTCCCTAATCAACCCCTGGCTATCCTGGACTATAAGAAGGGCTCTGTCATTCCATTCTCTGCCTGAGCGTTGTTGTAGCTTTCCCATGTCTGTATTGCAAATGGTCCTTTAGAGTTTTCCAGTTCCCAGTGTTCCCGTTCCTGCTACCTGTATCCCATGCTGTACTTTGTTCAGAGCCTGTGTAGTACCTGAGCCGTATCTTGCCTTGCCTGCTGAAAATCTCTACGTCGGCTGTCGTCTGTCCTTCTGGATACCACCTGAAATGTCTGGCGCAACCCACCACCTCCAGCCCCATCTGTGCCAGAGCCCTTGCCGGCATCCGGACTATCCCAAGTACCCATGTGCTACACTCCAACCATAGACTTTGTGCGTAGACCGTGAGTTGGTCAGCTGCCTCTCCACTACGGCAGAGCGGCCTAGTGGGTCCACATACCCCTGGATCGTGACAAGTTAAATCATTAGTTTATGAGTTATGAGTGAAAATGCCATTATAGGGGATCTGTCGTTCTTAGTCATACTACTTTACTCCATATAGATCTTCAGCTAATAAACTTTTATGAAATGTGATTCTGATGATACCTCTGTGAAACCAGTTCTTGGTGAGTCAGCAGTTGAGTACAGGAATGAATCATAAAGCTCAAAGATCTTTCAGGCTAACTTCATAGCCACACCTGATTGACCTGTGCTGATATATATACTTGGAACAATTTCTGAAGTATCTGGCCTTTTCTATGTACAAGGTATTTTCTCATGGCCCCACAGCAAACTGATATTTGTCTTTTGTGATCTGTGTTTCCTATAATGAAAGAATAAAAACCCTTGAATGGAATAACAATAACTGTATAAGGACAGGTTAACACAGGGCACTTTTGTGTAGATTTGCATTTGTATTTAGTGCAAATATATAATGAATCCCATCCTGAGAGTCTTTCTTCGGGAGCATCTTTCGTGATCTTCCAGCATGGAATTTGATCCCTATCTTGGCACTAACTATAAGGCTTTTGTACTAAGGTATAATATAGCCATGTTCATGAACCATAAAGGAAATGCTTATCTTTTTTTTGTGTCCAATCCTTGTCTCAGATAAGAAAATACGCATCAAAAACTGCACAGTAAGATCAGAACTTTAAGGGGTATTCTCATCTTAGGATATCAATAGGATATCAATAAGGTATGCCATAGCATTCTGATCGGTGGGGTTCTGACCTCTGGGACATTTCTGCTACACAGCAGCGCTGTGGGAGCGCCGCTATGCAGGAAAAATCTGTGAAGGATCCACAGCACTTAACTAGCTCTGCTACCTCATTCTGAGGATCATAAGGGACTAAGCAGTAAGACGCCCACCGATAAAGAAGTGATAGAATATCCAAGCAATATAACATCACCTCCTTCTCAAAGAATCAGGCAAGTCAAAATGCAACATGTAAGTTTTTAGTTTTTTTGTCCATTGGGCCTGGACGATGGTCTTCAACTTCCCATCAGAAATACATCGCCCAAAAACCACAGACATTAGATTGCTGGCAGATTCCCTTGAGGTTGTTAATGTCTGTTGACAAAAATCTAATGTTTATGGCTAACTTAAGATAGACATCCATAACTAATGCTGTCTCACAGAAAGCTCCCACAGACAAACACGGAATGGAGCAGTATAAAATAATACAGATGTAAAATGTGGTGAAAAGCTTCTGCAGGAGTAGTCCAATCTCCACATGAGAGAAAAGTAGTGGTAACAGGCGGCATCCTGAAATGTGAAAAGTGACGAATTATTGTCCCATTGAAGCGAAGTTTCTGATTATGGAGCCTATTTTAAACTTATTAGTTGCAGTCTCCCGTACAAGTAGTTCTTGGGACAATTCTTGGACCACAATTGCAGCAAAACTGTAGTGAAAACAACATGTAGTAAAGGGGGTAGAAAAAAAACTTTGATGTCCTTTCGAGTCACATGTATGGAAGGGCCAATGTTCCTCCAATAACATAAAGGGGCCATGGCACTTCAGAGAGCACCATAGCCCCCTATGTCTGGCATTTAATGGGCTTTCTGGGTGTCAGACCCCCACTGATTACACATTAGTTAAAGAGGCTCTGTCACCAGATTTTGCAACCCCTATCTGCTATTGCAGCAGATAGGCGCTGCAATGTAGATTACAGTAACATTTTTATTTTTAAAAAACGAGCATTTTTGGCCAAGTTATGACCATTTTTGTAGTTATGCAAATGAGGCTTGCAAAAGTCCAAGTGGGTGTGTTTAAAAGTAAAAGTCCAACTGGGCGTGTATTATGTGCGTACATCGGGGCGTTTTTAATACTTTTACTAGCTGGGCGTTCTGATGAGAAGTATCATCCACTTCTCTTCAGAACGCCCAGCTTCTGGCAGTGCAGATCTGTGACGTCACTCACAGGTCCTGCATCGTGTCGGCCACATCGGCACCAGAGGCTACAGTTGATTCTGCAGCAGCATCGGCGTTTGCAGGTAAGTCCATGTAGCTACTTACCTGCTAACGCCGATGCTGCTGCAGAATCAACTGTAGCCTCTGGTGCCGATGTGGCCGACACGATGCAGGACCTGTGAGTGACGTCACAGATCTGCACTGCCAGAAGCTGGGCGTTGTGAAGAGAAGTGGATGATACTTCTCTTCAGAGCGCCCAGCTAGTAAAAGTATTAAAAACGCCCCGATGTACGCACATAATACACGCCCACTTGGACTTTTACTTTTAAACACACCCACTTGGACTTTTGCAAGCCTCATTTGCATAACTACATAAATGGTCATAACTTGGCCAAAAATGCTCGTTTTTTAAAAATAAAAACGTTACTGTAATCTACATTGCAGCGCCTATCTGCTGCAATAGCAGATAGGGGTTGCAAAATCTGGTGACAGAGCCTCTTTAAGGAGAGGCCATCAATGTTTGATTACCAGAAATCCCCTTTTCCGGGCAGTTACTGCTGTAGTGTTTGTCGCACTGTAATGGTCTGCGTTTTAGCTGCATGTCTACTGCTAATTTAAAAATGAACTTGGTTTTACGGTTAGTTATATATAAATATCATTTTCCCCATACATTTATTCTCATATTTTCTTACATGCTTCTTACTGTTTTGTTGGAATAATATACTTTGAAGCTTAATAATAAATAGAATTTTCAAAATACTTTTTCTTACTTTTTACTCTTTTGTCGGAATGATTTGTTTTGATGACAAGTAATTATAAGATGCACTCTCGTTCACTTCACATGCAGTCATATTTTGTGATTGTTCCAGCAACTTTCCCAGCAGTTTCAACAGAAAGTATTTTTCCCCTGGGCAAATTCCTGTGTCTATGCTGACCTTAAAAAAAAGTAAAATGCGTGTAGTACTGTCAGACTGTGCTACGGGTGTTACAGGGTTCTGGAATCGCTATTATTTCAATTTTGTCCCTACAGTAAAGGGACTATAGCTTTTCATTTATTATCTACACAATGAACAATTCACATGGAAAAGAAAAATTATGAGCAAGTCTGATATGACCAAGAGAAAAAGATTCCATAGTTTTAAACCTATTGGCACCAATTTATGAAAGAAAATGGGGCAAAATTCTATTGCAAACTGTGCCAAAAATGGAGTATACGCCATGCACTGAATCCATTATGTAGAGTATTTCTCAAAATGAATGTATGCCTACCTAGTAATCAAACATGAGAAAAGGGGCGCGAAAATATATCAAATATGGTAGATTATTTTGGTGCAAATGGAACATGTGGTATAATATATTTAGTGCAACTCGCTAGGCATGTAGGATACTTTTCTTCTTTATGCCACCTTATACACATGCACATCAATATTTTGTGACATTTTTTTAGACACTTCCAAGATAGAAGTAAAAAGTGGTGGGAAATGAATGATAAACTTGGTGCACCCCATGTTCTCAATTTTTTTGGCCGCAATTTGAGTTAAAATTGTGTTCCTATTTGCTTAGTAAATCTCCACCATTGTGTGTACATATACAGTCCTGGCCAAAAATTTTGAGACTGACACAAATTTTGGTTTTCACAAAGTTTACGGCTTCAGTGTTTTTAGATCGTTTAGTCAGATGTGTCTATGTATACTGAAGTACAATTATAAGCACTTCATACGTTTTTAGACTTTTATTGACAAATACATCAAGTTTATACAAAGACCCAATATTTACAGTCTTGACCCTTCTTTTTCAAGATTTCTGCAATTCGCTGGCATGCTGGATATCAGCTTCTGGGCCAAATCCTGACTGATGGCAACTCATTTTTGCCTAATTAGTGCTTGGAGTTTATCACAATTTCTGTTTTTTTCTCCACCCACTTTTTGAGGATTGACCACAGGTTCTCAATGAGATTGAGATCTGTGGAGTTTCCTGACTATGAGCCCAAAATGTCAATGTTTTGTTTACCGAGCCACTTAGTTGGCATTTTTATCTTGTGACATGGTGCTCCATCATGCTGGAAAAAGCATTGTTCATCACCAAATTGCTCCTCGATCATTGGGAGAGTTGCTCTTGGAAGATTTAGATACCATTTTTTATTCATGGAAGTGTTCTTAGGCATAATTGTTAGAGAGCGCACCACCTTGGATGATTGAAACCCCACACATTAATGGTCTCAGGATGCTTTACTGTTGGTGTGACACAGGACCAGGGTAGCGCTCACCTTTTTGTTCTCCAGACAATTATTCTTCCAGATGTCCCAAACAGTTAAAGGGGGCTTCATCAGAGAAAATAACTTTACCACAGTCCTCTGCAGTCCAATCCTTGTACTTACTGCAGAATGGCAGTCTGTCCTTGATGTGTTTCTTGGAGAGAAGTGGCTTCTTTCCTGCCCTTCTTGACACCGGGCCAACCTCCAAAAATATTCGCCTTACTGTGCGTGTAGATGCACGGACGAATGCCTGCTGCCATTCCTTAGCAAGCTCTGCACTGGTGTTATACCGATCCCGTAGCTGAATCCTCTTTAGGAGACGGTCCTGGCACTTTCTGGCCCTGAAGCTATCTTCACAGAACTTGAACCTCTCTCCTTGAAGTTCTTGATGATCCAATAAATGGTAGATTTAGATGCAATCTTACAAGCAGCAATGCCCTTGCCTGTAAAGCCGTTTTGATGCAAAGCAATGATAACTGCACGTGTTTCCTTGGAGGTAACCACGGTTAACAGAAGAAGACAATGATTTCAAGCTCCATTCCACTTTTAAAGTAGCCAGTCTGCTCTTATAATTCAACCAGCATGACAGAGTGATATCAGCTGCATTATCCTCATTAACACTTTCTCCTGCGCTAACAAGAAGATCACTGAAATTATGTCAGTAGGTTATTTTGCGAAATGCAGTGGAAATTGTTTTTTTTGTGATTAAGTTAATTTTCATGGCAAGGAATGACTTTGCAATTAATTGCAATTCATCTGATCACTCTTCATAACAATCTAGGGTTAATGCAAATTGCCACTACTTTTGGCCTGTGGCTAGTGTGTCCAACGTGGCTAGCAAATTGTGTTAAATATATTATAGCATATACATGTTATTTTGATAAATTTGATGCCCATTCTTTTAGTCACCATCATCTTTACTGGCTTTATTGTTAAGAGTTATTGTTACCTATACAGTATGTGGGCTAAAGAAACAACTGAATACAATGTTAAATAACTTGACAGAGGAAGATAATAGAAGGCCCATTGTACATGGGCCTATTCATGATCCGTACTGTGCAATTGGCCCGTGCGTTATCTAATGTTACATGTATTAATTCACAACAACTACAAGTTCTGGGAATAACTAACAGGTAGGGATAGACACAGGTCAAATGAGTCAGTGCTTTTACTCTTTGCTAAAGGAGGTGTGTTTGCTGTGCTAAGGCTATTCTGAATCCAGAGCACACAGGATATGTCAACACAATCAGATCGTCCGACCCAATCTCCATATTTCATGTTACGTAGACTGTACCTCTCCAGATAGGCAGGAAGTGTATGAGTATGCATTAATCATTTGTTATTCAAAGTATTTTAGCACAAAGTTGAATTTCTCCTGTCAAGACAGCGGAGAGCTCAGATTACTGTGCAGTTGAGTCATCTTGTCAGGGCATGTCTACCAATCGTTCTAATTGACTCAGCTCCTCCGCACCTTTACCGGACAGTTGTATTACAACACTTGTCTGTTCACTGAAAGGCCTGTGAACAAATGTAAATGTGCTGTGATACAAAACAAAGACTAATACAGTGACAAAGGAGATTTACAGGGGGCTGAAAACAGTTGCTCAATTAAAGCCATGTGACATTTGCATTAATAAAGACATTTTTCTAGAAAGCTTATCTGTCTTTGTGTCAGTGAATCATCCCTAATTACTAAACCTTTACCATATATGATTCACATACTAATAAGCTTTGTGATCTAATTTGACAAAATAAGTGGCTACTAAAGATGTTCACTATCATGCTAATAAATGTACAAAATAAACAATGAAACTTTGCATAACATCTCAGCAAATAGAATCAGCTTGACCATACAATTAGAGCCACATTCACACTAGCAGCTTTCATGTCTGTACAAGTCCCATTTTTCAAATACAGTGCTAATGTTAGTCAATGCTATGACCACAACCATATATTTTACATCCATACTTCAGAACATAACATTACACATATTTATCAATGGAGTCATAAGAACGACACCTTAAAAAGAGAGTGTGGGTCATTTAATTTGGCATAAATGGATCTAAATTTGCATAATACATTTAGCACAATTTAGTTTTCAATTCTAAAATTGGCACAACCATTGCAAGTTGTTTAGACAGACCGCCAATATCGTATCTTTTTCAAATCTGACTTGAATGTCGCAACAAGTTTAAAAATGTCGCAGATCTTCCATATTTTATTTCATAGATATACCTCAGTTTGTATATTAGCTTGTATATCTTTCTATCTGAGCTTGTTTTATTGTTGTCTTTATTAGTACTATATTTTCCCTATACAAGTCAATAGAGCCTGAAAAAATACACAGCCTCTTATTCTGTTTCATATTAGTATCCGAATTTGATCCATATCCATCAACAATATGGGAGGAAATAGGACTTTACAGAAAACCAAACACAGCCAAGTCACTTCTCTATTCCACAGAGGAAACGCGAGTAGAATCTGCCAATGCTTATAGACCGGTCAAAATAGAAGAAACTGAAAAAAAAAAAAAAAGCAAAAGGCTGCCTAAATCGTTTTTACGCCACATTTCTAAGTGCAACGTCAGAAGGATACATTATAGTAAGGTTGGAAAATATAACATCTAGTCCATCCATTTTAACCTACTCACCTGCAGTGTTGATCAAGGAGAAGTCAAAACAACCACCATGAGGCAGAAGCCAATTTTTTATTCAATTTGTGCTTATAATCAGTTTAATGCAAAGTTGCGTGTAGGTGGTTGTGATTATAAATTAAGTTGTATTTTTATATGCGGTATGCTGTGGGCTCTCAAAAACAGAATATTTTGGTAGAATAGTAGCTGTTTTCGATGTTTAGTATATATTTTTAAGACATTTGTGGATGATGCTGTTTCTGCATTTTTGAGAGCACATGTCTTTGTTAATATACAGTGAAGAAAATAAGTATTTGATCCCTTGCTGATTTTGTAAGTTTGCCCACTGTCAAAGACATGAACAGTCTAGAATTTTTAGGCTAGGTTAATTTTACCAGTGAGAGATAGATTATATTTAAAAAAAAACTGAAAATCACATAGTCAAAATTATATATATTTATTTGCATTGTGCACAGAGAAATAAGTATTTGATCCCTTTGGCAAACAAGAGTTAATACTTGGTGGCAAAACCCTTGTTGGCAAGCACAGCAGTCAGACTTTTATTGTAGTTGATGATGAGGTTTGCACACATGTTAGATGGAATTTTGGCCCACTCTTCTTTGCAGATCATCTGTAAATCATTAAGATTTCGAGGCTGTCACTTGGAAACTCAGATCTTCAGCTCCCTCCATAAATTTTCGATGGGATTAAGGTCTGGAGACTGGCTAGGCCACTCAATGACCTTAATGTGCTTCTTTTTGAGCCACTCCTTTGTTGCCTTGGCTGTACGTTTCAGGTCATTGTCGTGCTGGAAGACCCAGCCACGAGCCATTTTTAATGTCCTGGTGGAAGGAAGGAGGTTGTCACTCAGGATTTGACGGTACATGGCTCCATCCATTCTCCCATTGATGCGGTGAAGTAGTCCTGTGCCCTTAGCAGAGAAACACCCCCAAAACATAATGTTTCCACCTCCATGCTTGACAGTGGGGACGGTGTTCTTTGGGTCATAGGCAGCATTTCTCTTCCTCCAAACACGGCGAGTTGAGTTAATACGAAAGAGCTCAATTTTAGTCTCATCTGACCACAGCACCTTCTCCCAATCACTCTCAGAATCATCCAGATGTTCATTTGCAAACTTCAGTCGGGCCTGTACATGTGCCTTCTTGAGCAGGGGGACCTTGCGGGCACTGCAGGATTTTAATCTATTACGGCGTAATGTGTTACCAATGGTTTTCTTGGTGACTGTGGTCCCAGCTGCCTTGAGATCATTAACAAGTTCCCCCCGTGTAGTTGTCGGCTGAGCTCTCACCTTCCTCAGGATCAAGGATACCCCACGAGGTGAGATTTTGCATGGCGCCCCAGATCGATGTCGATTGACAGTCATTTTGTATGTCTTCCATTTTCTTACTATTGCACCAACAGTTGTCTCCTTCTCACCCAGCGCCTTACTTATGGTTTTGTAGCCCATTCCAGCCTTGTGCAGGTCTTTGATCTTGTCCCTGACATCCTTAGAAAGCTCTTTGGTCTTGCCCATGTTGTAGAGGTTAGAGTCAGACTGATTAATTGAGTCTGTGGACAGGAGTCTTTTATACAGGTGACCATGTAAGACAGCTGTCTTTAATGCAGGCACCAAGTTGATTTGGAGCGTGTAACTGGTCTGGAGGAGGCTGAACTCTTAATGGTTGGTAGGGGATCAAATACTTATTTCTCTGTGCACAATGCAAATAAATATATATAATTTTGACAATGTGATTTTCTGTGCTTTTTTTATATAATCTATCTCTTACTGGTAAAATTAACCTAGCCTAAAAATTCTAGACTGTTCATGACTTTGACAGTGGGCAAACTTACAAAATCAGCAAGGGATCAAATACTTATTTCCTTCACTGTAGATGTTTTTGGTAAATATGAACTGTCCACATCTTGATATATTAGTTTTGCATTGTTTTTGTGTGTAAACCGCTGCTTGTTTGTGAATTGTAGGCACAAATGTATGTTATAATGCGTTTTTGTAAAAAAAAAAATCCTGTTTGTTCCAAAGTTACGTGAAGGTGGACATGGCTGCAAACAGCACATCAAGACAACTGCAATCGTTAGTTTGTCTGCTTTCAAGAAATATATAGACTTTAGGGATGCACTCACTTTTTAAGGTGTGTAATTCCTGTATTTTATAGCTTGTTACTTTGTACAATTTTCAGTTTAAAACCAGATTTTTGGTGTCTTCAATTCTAGTGATTTTATGAAGATATACCCACGTAGACATAGGAATAAAGTATGAACTCTGCACATATTGAACTTTTACTTTTAGGATGTGCGGTGCATCTAATTTTCTGCTTAGGAAACAGTTTTAGCCACAAATATATTTTTATGCATTTTTTATGAAAAATTAAATTGTGCCTGTGTTTAGAAAGTGCTGAGTGGTGTTTTTATAATGTACCACTTTAAAAAAAAGATATAGGTATAGGGGTTTAGTGTGATTTTTTATTTTGAAAATATTTATTTGTTCATGTAAAAAGTGCAAAAATAGTCCTGACTGTCAGAGATGCAAAATTTCCAAAAATCCTGGCAGCGGAGGGTTAATACCCATTACCTTGTGGTACCCCATACTATTTCAATGTTCCTTTTAGGTTTCTATGTGCATATATTTCCCAAGGAAATATATTGATACTTTGGGGGATTTATTAATAATTGATTAAAGATAGATGGCCTACAGCTAGAGGTGTAAGTCTGAAGTTTCGCCAAATTTATCAATGATGCGCACGCTGTCTGATAGATTTGGCGCATCTTGGCGCATGTTATACTTCTTTATCTTCTTTACACCACCTATTGGGTGGTATACTTTAGACTGGTATTTTGTGCCACAAAACTGGTGCACGCAAGTGATAAACCTGGTGCATTTCACGAGTTAATAAATCCATAGCCATATTTTAAGTATGAGAGCCACAGGGCGAGCATGTCGCAAATCAAGGGTCTTTCTGGCGCCAAGATAATAGGCGCACGAAATGCCAGAACCAAGGCGCAAAGACCATACTAAAGCTGCCCTTTTATTTTTATTTTACTGTATAGATATAGTAGAATGCTATACTGTTCAATAACACAAAAAACATATACACTACAGTGTACATTTTTACAATGAAAGCAAATGGCAGAAAAAACGTGGTGTGAAAGGGGGCTTACAGGTCATTGTTGATATGGTAAGATGTAAACCTGCATTGTACACATGTGAAAGGTTAACTGGATTGGGACAACAATCCAATCTACATACTAGTTAGCACCCGGGCATTATGTAATTTAGACACAATGGTGCCCTGTGATCAACCTGTGGGAATAGTGAGGGTCTTCTGAGGAGGGGAGATGGACAAACAAAATGGCTAGTTAATGCTATAATTAAAATATGTTGTTTACACAAATGTATTTATTTGTAGACTACTTGGAAAAAGTATTTAAAAAGGTTGGCCACTTTCTTATAAAGACATTTTATAAACATACAATGTAAAGTTGCAATAAATATTAATATACCTTTATTTTGAATTCTGCAAAACCTCTGATATCTCATGTTTCTGTACCCCCCATAAACAGTGCTCTCTCTACTAGTAATGTGTCGCTTCTCGTCCAGGTGACATCATGCCCTGGGGGGGTCATCTGACCCACACGTCTATGGCTCCCATTCTTTGGTTTCCCCTTTAAATGTACAGGTTTCTTTGCAGCAGATATCTATGGTGTTAAATAATAGAGCAATTTTTACAACACTGTCTCCAAATTCATAAAAGGCTTCTAAAATGCAGAAGATACCTGTAAGATTTATTTACTTATTTTAGTGTTGCCCCAATGTTTCAGTTGAATGTCGAAATAATGCCCTAATCCGAGATAAATCTATCATCAGTGTCTTCTAAATAACATGGGGACGTTGTGCATCTGCAGGGGGTGTGAGTGGTGACAAAGGGGTCTACTTGGATAACCAGATTAACCTACTGATGGAATAACAATGCTGGAATGGAACATTGTATATAATCACCTCAGTGAGTGACAGACAGTGCACTCCAATTAGCTGGGATTGTTGTGCTTGTACTCGGTGACCTGAGCTATCAAAAATATCTAGTTTATAGAATGTTGAGCTATTTATGGCTTTTGTTATCAGTTAAACTGTAATACCACCATTGACTTACGGCCATTTACACCGGTCAATTATTGGGAAAATGAGCATTCACAGAATGCTCGTCCCCGATAATTGTCCTGTGTAAACGCTCGTTCATCGGCTGATTGTGACGTTTTAAATGCCGATATTGTTGTATTGCTTTTTACGTCTTAAATCCACATGAGACCCCCATCTTTGAGCCATAGAGGAGAGACAGTCTGTAAGAGCAGCTTCTACTCTGGTGCATGTGAGCCAGCCATGTATTATTTGGATGGCCATCCATCTGAATTGCCAGCCCGTAATACCACTTTCCTGGCTGCCCGTGACCAGCGGTTAATGTAGGTCATCACTCCGGCAGCTTCAATATGAAAGAGATTGTCCATGATTAGACAACCCCTTTAATTATTATATTTTAAACTATTGTGAACTGGTCCAATAAGACATTCAATTTTGTATTGTTCTTTTTAATTTCAAAAAAAGGTTACGTCTCTGGCCAAAATGAGCACATAACACGTTAAACGTTTTGTTTACATGGCATACATTTCCAAATAATATGGAACAGTATGAAATCCTTTTGAATACTAAAATACATGGCTTTGCTATTGTAGCGGGAAGTGGGTTTAACTGAAATAAACAAAGAACTATTTGTTGTCTTTACTCCAAGCCTGACCTGTATAAAAGTCATCTTCTGTAAAGGTCAGAAAAGGATTAGAGGAAGCAAGATCCAGGGCTGCGGAGATGTGGCTCTTTTAGAAACAAGCACCCTACTGTTTCCTTCAGTGCCTCGGATATGATAATATCACTGTAGCTTTTGATCCCTGTACCTTTTAATGAGACAGTCTGGGTGTGGATCCAACCAACATGTGGTCGTTCAGAGTTGTCAAGGTAGTGAATGTTTCTGTAAACAAAACTTCCTTAATGCAATTGACAGCAAAAGTCGAAACTCTAAACTCAGAGGATTAACCTTTATTTATGTGAACATTTCCTTATTGTGGTTTTCTGTGGGAAGCTGGGCGTTCTGAAGAGAAGTGGATGACACTTCTCGTCAGAACGCCCAGCTAGTAAAAGTAGTAAAAACGCCCCGATGTACGCACATAATACACGCCCACTTGGACTTTTACTTTAAACACGCCCATTTGGACTTTTGCAAGCCTCATTTGCATAATTACAAAAATGGTCATAACTTGGCCAAAAATGCTCGTTTTTTAAAAATAAAAACGTTACTGTAATCTACATTGCAGCGCCGATCTGCTGCAATAGCAAATAGGGGTTGCAAAATCTGGTGACAGAGCCTCTTTAAAGGGGACATCTTCCTCCCAACGTGATGCTAGCGCTGCAATGTTCTAAACGTAAGTTTTCTAAAATTACCTATTGGCTATAAATGACTTCTGAAATCAGCGCGTCTGCCACCACTTTACGTTGCCCTCAGTGAGGGCAGCAATAAGTCTCTGACAGGTTCCCTTTATACTTTCTAAGCCCACCCCTTGTAATACACCTTTAAATTATCAAAAAGCATTACCCGTCCCTGAGTAGTTCTAAGTCAAGTTGTTCATAATTCTCCTTGTTGATAATTATATCTCTTTCTTGGAAAGCTGGGTGATAGTCAATATGGCAACTTATGGCAATATTGCAACTCCCAGTGCTGAATAAAAATACTGTATATTTGTATAGAGGAGTGACTATAAGGGTATGTTCACACGGCAGCGTCCAATACGCCTGAAATTATGGAGCTGTTTTCAGGCGAAAACAGCTCCTGAATTTCAGACGTAATTGCTCGTACTCGCGTTTTTCGCGGCGTCCATTACGGACGTAATTGGAGCTGTTTTTCAATGGAGTCAATGAAAAACGGCTCCAATTACGTCTCATGAAGTGACATGCACTCCTTTGACGTCGTAACCCCATTGATTTTAATGGGCAGATGTTTGCCGGCGGTTTGGAGCTGTATTTTCGGACGTAATTCGAGGCGTAAAACGACAGAATTACATCCGTAAATAAGGCGTGTGAACATACCCTAAAAATGGAAGTATTGCCAATTAGGTTTCTAGGAAAGCTGGGTGACTACTCTTTGAAACCACAATTGCAGTCATGTTAGTTGTCATCCAGCTTTCCTAGGAACAGCTAAAGCTCAGGTAACTTGACAGAAGACAAATCAAGGACTCTTGTTTAAATGAAGGGGCAAGATAGACTTTAATAGCAGCTGTAGAGCTCCGCTCCGTATAATGAGACATTATGAGGTAAAGGCGATTCATGTGAGGTATTTGTGCGCGCACAAACCAGGTAATCATGAGAGCAGTGCCGCGCAAACACCAATCACAGGCCGCACACTGACAGCCAATGGGGAATGACTCATGTTTAACTAATGAGAGCACTTTCTCTGCAGCTAATCAGCGGAGCCAATCACAAGGCGACATTGCCGACTGACAACCCGCGCAGCCAATGAATGCAACGAAGTTACAAAATGCAAGTGTAATTCAAGATAACTAGAGTGTGGGCAGCCTCAGAGAGGAATGGAGAGCAGCGAAGCGTAGGAGAGCTGCAGGGCTGCACGGCAGAGAATTCAGCTGAGCCCAGCCGAGTCTTCTTTGTTGCATGTGGAGCTGATGAGGTGATTTTCTCTAAGTGAGGGCTGCCTTTCCTCTCACTCCGGCAGGCAAGCAGCAGCAGACAGCAAGAAGCCATGAGAGAATACAAAGTAGTTGTGCTGGGCTCAGGCGGGGTGGGGAAATCTGCCCTCACAGTACAGTTTGTCACTGGCTCCTTCATAGAGAAATATGACCCCACCATTGAGGACTTCTACAGGAAGGAGATCGAGGTGGACTCGTCACCCTCCGTGCTGGAGATCCTGGACACTGCAGGGACGGAGCAGTTTGCTTCCATGAGAGATCTGTACATTAAGAATGGACAAGGCTTTATTCTGGTCTACAGTCTGGTGAATCAGCAGAGCTTTCAGGACATCAAGCCCATGAGGGATCAGATCATCAGGGTCAAGAGGTATGAGAAAGTGCCCATGGTCCTGGTGGGAAACAAGGTGGACCTGGAGGGGGAAAGGGAAGTGTCTTTTGGGGAAGGCAAAGCTCTGGCCGATGACTGGAACTGTCCCTTCATGGAAACTTCTGCCAAAAACAAAGCCTCTGTGGATGAAGTGTTTGCTGAGATTGTCAGGCAGATGAACTATTCTTCCCAGCCCAATGGAGATGATCAATGCTGCTCCTCCTGTGTTATCCTCTGAGGGGCGCCCTCTCTGGTTTACAATGCACTGTGTCACTTGTTGTAACATGATTGCAACCAACTTTGCATCTATGGATTCCAGCTCTGAAGGGATGTGTCCTGCTGAGATGTCACCATCACGTGCATTGGGGTCTGCAGAGTGAAGAAAAGTTTGCTGAAGGGCTGGATGGCACTATGCCCTGGCAAGGAGGAATGGGATTACCCCCCCCCCCTGACTGTCATTTCACATACTTCTATGCAAAGTGGGATTATTGTTACAGAGTATCCATTCATAAGTATTGCACATCTACAATGATGCCAACTCAGTGTGGGCAGCAATGTTTGCACCCCTGCTGATGTGTGTGGGTATGAGAGGGGAAATCTATTTTGTTTACCTGCTGTATAAAATGGGGATTTGGGGAGATTGTTAATATTTTTTTTTTTTAGCAGCTGTGAAAATGTTATTTTTTGTTTCTTTTTCTGTCACGTGCTGGCAATAACCCATTTTTGATGCCCAGCTATATTTAATAGACAATGAAATAATGACTTGCGTGTGCCCGGGTCACCAGCACCCAGTGTCCTTAGAGTGCCTTCAAAATTCAGCTGTTCCAACCGGTGCCAACCTGTGAAATCTCCTCCACAAAATCCCATTATCTCCTATTCGGCAAACTACTTAACAGTTTCCTCCGGGTAATCACACTGAACAAGCATGGACAAAGGGGTCTATTGTCCCCGGAACCTATATCTGAGCCTGTACATGTCATTTCCATGTCTTGCACATTTTTAAGAGGGGGAAGGGATGGTAGTGGGTTAACCATTTTGTGTCGTGCCACTTGTATGGCACAGAAAGGCTTTTAGTCTTCTTACTCCTTATTTTAACTTTTACCTGGCAAGCAGTGGTTTTCTCATTGCAGAGGCCACAGATCTTACAACGAAAATGTGATGATGTACCACGAGACTAATAACAAGTGTCATTTTATTTCTTGGATGTGTTAGAACAAGTTTCTCTTATGTTTTAAAATATGTTGAATACAGATTCATTGTGACATAACGTGATGTGGCTGCTTTCCTTTTTTCTGGGTGCGGGTACTAGAAGGGTGCTCATGAAATCACGGTGGGTATAATACCAGGGCTCTTTAGGTTCCTACTACATGGTGTCGTGATGCGCTACCTCTGTAGCGATGATTTGGAAATTTTGCTTGGTCAGCCATATGATCTTCAGAAAAAGTTTTGTTTACAGTTGTCTTACATGGTTTTATTATTTTGTTACATTGTTTTATAGTATTTTAAATATATTGATGTAGCAGTGCTGGGCTTATTTGTTTCTACTGATTTCCCCACATACTAGCGCTTATTCTATTTTTGTTTTATTTTTTATGTTACATAATGAACAGTTTTTTCTTCCAGTTAGGGTATGTTCACACGGCCTAGTTACGGACGTAATTCGGGCGTTTTTCCCCCGAATTACGTCCGAAAATAGCGCCTCAATAGCGCTGACAAACATCTGCCCATTGAAAGCAATGGGCAGATGTTTGTCTGTTCACACGAGGCGTAATTTACACGCCGCTGTCAAATGACGGCGCGTAAATAGACGCCCGCGTCAAAGAAGTGACCTGTCACTTCTTTGGCCGTAATTGGAGCCGTTATTCATTGACTCCAATGAATAGCAGCGCCAATTACGTCCGTAATTGACGCGGCGTTCAAGCGCCTGCACATGCCGGTACGGCTGAAATTACGGGGATGTTTTCAGGCTGAAACATCCCCGTAATTTCAGACGTTACGGACGCCCTCGTGTGAACATACCCTTATAGAAAACTACCAATGTGTAGAAATTTTTATTGGTGGAGTCCAGGCTCTAAGACCCTCACTGTTCACTAGAACATGGCAACCTCCGCTACTGCCAGCTTTAGGGGGGATTTACACGAACGCGATATACGTCCGTGCCACCCGTGTGTTTTTCATGCGTGTCGCACGGACCTATGCTAGTCTATGGGGCAGTGCAGACTTTCCGTGATTTTTGCGCAGCGTGAGTCCTCTGCGTAAAACTCACGACAGGTCCTATATTTCAGCGTTTTTCGCGCGTCACGCACCCATTGAAGTCAATGGGTGTGTGAAAATCACGCGCACCACACGGAAGCACTTCCGTGGGACACGCGTGATTCACGCAACAGCAGTCAGAAGTATGATTGACAACAGAAAAGCACCACGTGCTTTTCTGTTTACAAACATCCAAACGGAGTGTCATAATGATGGCGGCTGCGCGAAAATCACACAGCCGCGCATCCTATCTGATGACACACGGAGCTGTTAAGTGCCTTTTGCGCACGCAAAACGCCACGTTTTTTTGCATGCGCAAAAACGCACACGCTCGTTTAAATCCGGCCTTACGCTGAAGAGCTGATAGGCTATTATGCCGCCTTCAGCACCTCTAAGTAAGGCCTAATGCACATGACTGTAGTGGTTTTGCAGGTCAAAAACCACAGATCCGATGTGGTCCGTTTATCCACCAAAAAAGTTATGTTGATCAGGATTCACGGATCTGCAACAAAAGAAAAATTGTCACCGGTTTGTGAAGCTGCAAATCTAGACTATAAAACGACTTGTCCTGAATATCAGTCCTGTGCATGAGGCCATAGAAATGGGTCCGTGTGCTATCCGTAAAATTTCAGCTAGCACACGGACAAAAAAAAAACTATGGTTGTGTGCGTTCGACCTAAAGCTGGGTGATGTTGGCAATAGCTGACGCTGCCATACACCACAAGGCCTTGTTCACACAGTGCAGATTTTCTAAATCTTTTGCATGCATCTGTTTTAGGCCAAAGCTAGAATTGGATCCAAGAGAGCAGATGTTTAAGGGCTTCCTTTTATCTATTTCTTCAAAAAAAATACATGCAAAACTGCAGTGTGTGAACAAGGCCTAAGGGTGCACTGACACACGGCAGATTTTGTCGCAGAGATTTTCTGCGGCTGAATCCATTCCATTCATCTGAATGTAGTTGTTTCTGCAGAAAGTGCGTGGACTTCTGCATGTTTTATTCAGATGAATAGAGCTGATTTTCCGTTGCAAAAATATTTCTGCAACAAAATCTTCTGTGTGTAACAGCACCCTAATAAAAACGTTCAGATCTATTCTAGATAAGAGTGGGGATCTCCGAGCCTAGACTCCCACCGATTAGACACTTTGTATAACTGCTGAGATATACCTTAAAATGACAAATTTGGCTCTGCTACATCTAAATGGCTTTTCCATGGCAGTTCCACAGATTTTCAGACTTCCTCTTGAGCTCTCCAGTTCTACTAAATAATTTGCTGCAGAGTATTCTGTCCCTTGATCCAGTCTCGCCCTGGGATTCCCACTTGAATTTCACAAGGCCACTCCAGTGGTAGTGTCTGCAGATAAGGAAGAATTCTTCATACAGACAGTGGTGTTCTCCTCTTCCTGCTTCTTTCCAGGAGGCGGAAACCCCTGTTGTATGTGCATGCTGAGGGGGGCAAGGGTATCCACCATTGGCTGCACAAAGCAGTAATTCTAGGAGAACAGCAGACACGACGCTCGTACAGTTTATATATAGGAAGCATTAACTATTGAGACTTGTTTCTCCGCACTTCTGTATCCATTACAGTCAGTTTAGGCATATAAATGGTTGTTAGATGCACATGCTTTCTATAGAATTATGTTCAGAATATAAACTTTTTTTGTTTTATACAACTACTACAATCCCTGCCCGGTCTGCGTTGCAGTGGGAGTTGTTGTCCCTAGTAAACCTCACTTAGCAACACGATCACCAGAGTGCAACTCCTACACGTTTCCATTGACACTGACCTTTTGGTTTTATCAATGAACATGCTGCTCGTTCTGAACTGGATTTATCTGCCAATGTAATACAGAGGTATCTGGAAACATCACATAATTGCCGTTTACAATGCAGAGTGGCGCCATTTTTAGTACTGGTTTTTATTGTATAAGGAGGGTGCACCAAATATGTTACATGCACCAAATACAACCATGGTAGTTTACTTTTTTTCACCTGGTTGTAAATCTATTATTTTAATATGCAGATTAGGAAAACGAAGCCAGTCATCTGATTGGTCTCTGTATTCCTCGCATTCATTGTTACTATTACCTCATTGTGTTCAAATACATACATATGCAGGCTTAGGCCTAGTCAATATGGACCCGCAAGGACGCTTGTGTGCCCCTGTCAGATACCGTTTCCTACCCTGGAGTTAATGCTCCTAGGAGAGAATACCTCAGTAAAACAGCAAGCAATGAAGAATGCCGTCATTTTGTTTTCCATATAAATCTGAGAAAAAAAGTTACAGTTTTGGTAGTACAGAATGGGCCTATATCATGTTCTGGGCACTGTGCATGAGGCCAATCTAAAACTTTAGATGCAAGACTAGTTAATAAATCGTGTGAGGATATGTTTGTACTTTTAGTGGGTGTCATGCTAGCTGTTACACTATTTTGTGTTTACTGGTAGCTGAAAATATTATATGATGTATATTAAAGTACCATTAGTTGTGGTGCAAACCTAAAGGCCCTGTTCAGTTCACACAGTTTTTTGCAAGCTGAAAAATCTGCCAGAAAAATTCTAAGGTGGATTTTCACCTGCCTACACGCCGTTTGCCATGGCTTTTTTCGGCTGCAGCAAATTGAGCGCTGCGGGCAAGAAACGCCACAAAAAAAACGCTTTCTCTGCCTCCCATTGATATCAATGGGAGGTCAGAGACAGAAACGCCTGAAGACAGGGCATGCCGCTTCTTTTACCTGCAAGCGTGTTTTTAAAAAAAAAAAAATTTATAACATTTGTGGGAAAAAATACTCCTCCGCCACCCATTGAAATCGATGTAGCTTGAGTCTCTGTGTTGCTTGTAGTTCTCTACTAGTTACTGATTTGGAGTATACCTCGTACTCCTATACAAAAACAATACATTGACACGCAGCAGTAGTGCAGTAATTTGACGTGTCATTAGCGCTGCGCATGAATGTATCCTTGTCTTTGAGTTGTCCTCTAAAGGATGTGAAATTTCACTACAAAATTGTGTGGAAACTATTACAGCTCCCCTATGAGCCGGTCCCTTGGCTCCTGAATGAAACATGTGCCTTATTTATACAGTGATACATCCCTTTAGTTTTGTATGCCTGTATAGTAAGCGATACTTGCCTTTCAGGGGACTGAGAAAGCTGGGTGACTTCAAATTTTGGAATTGTATTGCTTACTACCCCGATTTTCTAGAATTAGATAAAGCCCCCCCCCCCAAAAAAAAAAAATAATGGCTGAATTAAAAAATTTTACTTGGTAGAAAAATAAGTTTCAAGGGCTTATATTAACAGTTTGTGTTTTTAGGAAGAAGTGTCCTTATTAAAATCTTTTGGTCAGAGGAACGGTAATGGGGGCTTGCAATAAATGGCCATCCGTGTAATAGAGTGGCACTGCGTTCTGGCTCGGGGCTTGCGATTGTGAATCTTCTTTAGGTTGTGGACAGGGGTTGTCTTAAGAAAATAGTATAACCTGCAAACATTAGTTATAATTAAAAAAAATATATATTCTTTTTTTTCCTTTAGGAATGCTGTACTTTGAGGGTTATGTATGTTGCTAATATGCCGTTTCATCGGTGCAGAGCTCACGTTTAATAAGCATACTTGGGGTAGTCATAGTGAAACGCTAATAGATGAGTGACTAATATTAACTTTATGGTACATGACATCAAAACAAGCCCTCAGAGATAACCGAGAACTCCCATCATAAGAACAGCCCTGTCAAACTATCCATTTCTCAGCTGGGAGTTCCAGACATTTTTATTTGAAATACAACGATGAGGCGCCTCTATGGTATGTTGTCTGGGCAGTCCACCATGAAAGCTTATTCTCTTCATGGGGTGTGCTAAATACTGTAAAACAGATAATAAGCTATGAAAATATGTGCAATGACTTCCTAACTTATCACTGGAAAACCCTAGAAAATGTTCTCACTCCCCTAGGACTCCAACTCCTACTCTGCCCTCCCCCTACACCGTGTCTTTGAGGTAGAAGTATTCTATAATTTTAGATTATGGCTGCGGTTTGACTGTTGTGCCTGAACCTATAGTAACATCTATAAGCAGGCCACCATCCCTGCAGTATTTTTTGTTTGTTTTTTCCTGTGGGGAGCCCGTGACAGGTTCCTGGCAATCCTGGTCGAGAATCACTAAAATAAATGCCCAGGCAGATCATAAGCCCTTGTTGGCACTTTTACACTTTAGCGTAATTTCTGCAATCTGTTTCCAAAAATGGAGATTTAATCTAAAAATGTTCACAGAATCTGCAGCATAATGCAAAAATTTCTCAAGTAAATCTCCATGCATTAACAGTGGGATTTTGCAGAGAATTTCACTCGAGGGGCAGTGACGTCAGGGGATCCTAGTTGAACGGAACCCCCAACCAGAGCGTCGGCATCGCTCTGGCTTCGGATTCCGCTCCTAGAGGAAGCCCCAATGGAAGGGGGTGTCTGGCGCTTTCTACAGCGGGAGGATGTCTAGCGCAATCTACTTGGGAAGGGTGGCGCTATCTATATGTGCACTGGCAATATCTAGAGGGGATACTGGAGCTACCGACATGGGTACTGTATGTGGCATGATCTACATGGGCACTATCTATGTGGGCACTGGAACTATCTACATGGGCCCTGTGATGAATTTAATTTGTCAGGGTTCTTTTTTTTATCCAAACCCCCTGAAAAGACCAGTTGTTTTTTTAGAAATCGATGAAAATTTGGAGACCCATTGATGCCAAACGCCATGTCAAACTGACAGTTAATCATTTTTAATAGCCATTTTTTTCACTGTCCTGTGAGTGTAGCCTTAATCTGCTTTTATGTATACTTTGTGTATCTAATTAGGAATCGCCCCGTGGTCTCCGCATCCTGCTGCAGTTATTTTTAATCTTAACGCTTATTACTTAGGTGGGGCTCCATTTTCCCTGCTTCAGAAGAGACGTGAAGAGGTGTCACATGTCTGTCCAAATTCACAAGCCATCGCTTGCACCCGTGTGACCCATCATGTGAAGGATGCATGTTTTCTATAATCTAGCTCCGTGGTTTAAAAAAATGCTGTTTCTGAACTGTGCTTTAAAGTTGAGAGACTTTATCGAGGGTAAGATCAGGCAAGGAACGAGTTCTAATAAACTCTTTCCAATGAAAATACCGATCCCCATCTAAACAGAAGTTGGAATACAATCACCTTGTTTTAGCAATGGGAATATTTTTAACTAAATAGAACTAATTGTTCAAAACAATCAATTCATGTGATAGAAATTGTATTTTCTGCACTAATGTAATTCCTTTAATTAATCTGTCACTTGATAATCCAGATTATTCTATTTTGTGAACCATTGCGTTTGGAAATTCTCCCTTTATCAGACATTTCCAGCTTTAGGTCCATCTACACCGGCAGGTTTCTGCTGGTAAACCAGCGCCAGTCTATGATCTAGTTCTATCCGCGCTCATTTTCTCCATTTACATAGAGCACTCCTTGTACTGTATGGGGACGAACGAGATTGTCTTAGTTCCTATACAGTTTGCATCATTGTCGGCCGCACATTCTCCGATTATTTTGGAGACTTGCTTCCGATGCGATCGACCCACTAATAAACGTTTGCTCATTTATTGGCTACTCGCTGGGGCTGTTTATGATGCAGTCACATGCAGCAGATTTTGTTAATGCGACTAAAAATCAGTTTGACTCCTCAGAATTGGTTGTTTCTGCAGCTAGCACATGGATTTCTGCAAGTTCAATTCAGATGAATAAAACTGAATTTTAGTTGCAGAAATTTCTTCAACAAAATCTGCCATGTGTGAATTTACCCGAAGGCCGAGTTCCCACGGGTCGGATATGCTGCGTAAAAATCACGCATCGTATCCATCCTGGAACCCACAGTACGTTCCGTTCGAAAAATAGCACCACATTGTGGTGCGGTTTTTCGAGCGGAATTTCCGCTGCTGAAGGCAGTGCTTTGTGGAAAAAAAAAAAGTTGCTCATACTTAACCCCCCTCTTCTCTATGCGTAGTACAGCCTCCTATGATGACGTTGCAGGCCATGTGAAGCTGCAGCCTGTGATTTGGCTGCAGCAGTCACATGGGATGAAACGTTACCCCAGGAGGCCGGACTGAAGTCCTTTTTATTTTCCGGAGTTGCGATTTTTGAGGCGTAATCGATGCGACACGCAACACTTGGCTTTCTGTTGCAGGTTTTGTATCCCATTGAATTCAATGGGGAAAACCTGCAACAAAAAATCTACCTAAACGCAGCATAAATTGACATGCTGCGGAATTAAATTCCGTACCACAGGTCAGTTAACTTTTACGCTACAGGTTTTAACTGCAGCGTGAGCATGAAATGTTCTAAATCTCCTTTTTGCTGCTACTGTAAATGTTGCGGTATTTTCGCACAGAATTCCGTTGCGGAAATTCCGCAGCGTTTATGCTATGTGGGAACCTGGCTTAAAGGTATGTTCACACGGCATATGTTTCAGACCCAAAAATACACGGCTGATTTCAAGAGAAAACAGCCCTCTGAATCCCGGATTTTTTTGGAGCTGATTTTCAAAGCATTTTGGATTTTTGCAAGTGTTTTTGATGGAACAGTCTCGGCCTTTGCATTGATTTGGTCTGTGAAATAACGTACTGCACACGGAAGCTATCCGTGTGCGGTCCGTGACTCAACGGCCGCCGGAAGTGTGCATGAGGCCTAAGGCTGTTTTTCCACAGGGCGTTTTTATTGCAGTTTTGAAGTGCTTCTTGATTGCTTTTTGAAAAACACATTTTTGCCATGGTTTTGTGATGCAGTTTTTGGCTGTTTGGCTATTGAAACCATGTGCTTTGCCTGTAACACGGCCGAAAACTGGATCACAGTAAAACACGCATTTTTCAATGTGTTTTTCAAAGCAATTAAGCAGCACTTCAAAACTGCAATTAAATAATTAAATAAAACCGCCCTGTGGAAACCCGGCATTAAAAGGATTTTTCTGGTTTTACGTGACTAAATCTTTTATCGCTGTTTAATGAAAGGGTATACGATTTCCGAATATATAGTGGAGAAGATTTATCAAAACCAGTATGGAGGAAAATTGAGGCAGTTTTCCATAGTAACCAATCAGATTCCAGCACACCTTTTTCAGAGGCTTTTTTCAAAAAATGTTTTAATGAAAGTTACAACTACGTGAAGGGGGCAAAGTTGCAATACTAGGCACAGCCCATAGACAAGAGGGTCGGAATACCTTTTTAAGATGTTTTACACGTGTTTTTAGTTCTTTTCTGTCATAAAAGCTGAAGTCTTGTCCAGTAAAGGATACCTTCAGCTATGTTTGTGACAGCATCTCCTAAAAGAAGTTTGAAAGAAACGGGAAGATATGATGGCCTAGACAACCGCACAACGCAGAATGCCCCTCCTGTAAAGGCTGCCAGTCTTGTAAGGTTGCCTAAGTCCGCTCCTGACTGCGTATCCTACCACCATCACTTTTAAACTTCTAAAGGGAAAGACAGACGCATTCATAACTAGAGGTACCCTTTAATTTAACTCAATAGGGAGAGTTTATGAAAAATTAGAGGATTTATTGGTAATTTTCTTAACCAGATAAATTTTCCTCTAACAATTATAATTGATGCAATCTTTTTGGCTAATGTGGATTAAAGTCACAGTTACAAAACATTTCACTGGGTTAAAAAAAAAATAAGTGCAAAAAAATGCAGAGTAAATGATAATGAGTGAGCAGGGCAAAAGCAATCGTGTATGTATTTATCATAGTACAAATAACAATTGTATGGTCCTCCCCAACTTAAATACATAACCTGTGGTGACACTAAAAACAAAAAAAAAAACACCACAGATTTGACTATGTAGTAATTGTATCTAAAAAGTTAACATAAGCCATTTGGGGGGAAAAATGAGTACAACCTATAATTCAGTGACGTGAAGAACCACATTTAAACAACACTAACCTAAAGTGAACATTTTCTGTAGGACTTTATCAGTCTCTCACATTTGCCTTTTTACAGCTTAACTAAAAAGTGCCCTGAGTAGCTGCTCTATGCCCAAGCTGCGCACAGCAACGATCAGGGACCAGTCTGATTGACCACGTGATTGCCGTGATGAATGTATCACAACGATCTGTGTTATACAGTGTGTGTGTATGTATACACACACACACACACACACACACACACACACACACACACACACACACACACACACACACACACACACACACACACACACACTATAATTTTACTCCTAAGTTTACACATTTATAATATATACACCTACTGGAGCTTTTATGATATCCCATTCTAAATCCATAGGCATTAATTTGGAGTTGGTCCCCTATTTGTAGCTAAAATAGCTTCCACTGTTCTAGGATGGCTTTCTACAAAATTTTGGAGCCTGTCTGGGGGAATTGTTTGCCCATTGGACGAGGGGGCTGCATTCTCGTTCATTCCAGAGGTGTTGGATGGGGTTAAGGTCGGGACTCTGCGAATCAGTCAACCTCTTCCACACCAAACTCACCCAACCATGCTTTATGGACCTTGCTTTGTGCACTGGGGCACAGTCATACTGCAACAGACAAGGGCCTTCCCCAAACGGTTCCCACAAAGTTGGAAGCATACAATTGTTCAAAATGTCTTGGTATGCTGAAGCAATAATATTTACCTTCACTAGAAGTAAGGGGCCTAGGCCAATCTCTGATAAACAACCCAGTAGCATTATCCCTCCTCCACCAAACTTTACAGTTGGCACAATGCAGTCAGGCAGGTAACGTTCTCCTGGTATTCGCGACACCTAGACTCGTCCATCAGACTGCCAGATAGTGAAGGGTAATTCATCACTCCAAAGAACATGTTTCCACTGCTCCAGAGTCCAGTGGTGGCGTGCATTACACCACTCCATCAGATGCTTGGCATTGTGCTTGGTGATGTAAGGCTTCCATGGAAACCCATGCCATGAAGCTCCCGGCGCCCAGTTTTGAGCTTATGTAAATACTAGAGAACATTTGAAAATCTCCAGTTGTGGAGTCAGTAGAGAGTTGCCAATTTTTATTCACTATGCGCCTCAGCACTTGGCGACCCTCTCTGTAACTTTACGTGGTTCCTAAATGCTTCCACTGTGCAATAATACAACTCACAGATGATCGTGGAATATCTAGGAGGGTAGACATTTTATGAACTGAATTGTTACAAGGTGGCGTCCTATTACAGTACCACGCTCAAATTTAGTAAGCTCTTTAGAATGTCTCATTCTTTCACAAATGTTTGTAAAGGCAACTGCATGGCTAGGTGCTGGATTTTATACCTGTGGCAATGGGACTGAATGAAACACCTGTAATCATTGATTAAAATGTGTCCCAATACTTTGGTCCATATAGTGTATGTGACTTTTTTATTAATTTGATTTAACATAAAAAGCTATTTAACATTCTGATAATGACCTGCATGACTGGAATGAATTTCAGATTCCCTTCAGACCCATGAAAAAAACTACGATCTGCAGTAAAACAACCTACATATATATATATGCTTATAGATTCCCAAGGCATTTCTAAAATTTAACCACGGCGCTGTGTTCGACAAGCCAAGCTAACGTATTCAGGTAGTGATTGTGCTGTAGCGTTGTCCAACCACTGTACATGGGGAGACTGCGAGAAATAAATAGCGAAGACCAATGTCATACCTTGGGCACGTGCAGGTCCACTTTGAATTTCATTGTCATCTTTGTTGTTATTATTGCACAAACAGGACGTATCATCAATAGGGTCTAAAAGGGTATTTATAAATCAAACCACTACAAATAGACGTAGCGGAAAGTGATTGTCACCAAATAGGTTTTCCTTCTGCTGGACCTTTGGGACTATATATAGTGTTAGAGCATGGCCCACCAGAGTATCCTCTGACATAGACTTATGGAATTTTTTTTTTTTTTGTGGGGAGCGGGAAGACCATACAAAACACAAATTGGTCAAAATGAAAAGTTTAATGCTGTGTATTTTAATTAAAATATGTTTAAAAGGTTGCAAAAAGAATAAACATTTTCACTGACTGAATTAAGTAATAAAGTGACTTGTTCCCCTTATTGAATCGTCCTTCATATAAACTGCATAAGTTGTTGGCTGCTGTTGTATTCTGGTTTGGTTATTTTCTTTGAAGTTTTTAAATTTCTTCTAAAATAGGCACATCTTATTTTGCTTAGTTCACCAGGCCGATCAATAGCACGTGTATATTTTACAATGTAGATCTTATTTATGGATGTCCAGAAATCATGAACACCAAGAAGACAGACTTTGGAAGAAAGCCGTTCATGCAAACCAAATGTAATGGGGTTAGTGAATGATGTGTTTGTGGTACTTAATAGGTGTGCCAATGTAAAGCAAAGATGTGGCGGCCTTGTCACAGTGATTTCAGATCTCAACCTATTTCCTGTATACCAGTCATGACGGCCCTGTCATTTTGATGTTATTCACAGTTGAGATATACAGGATACCAATACAACAAATCAGCACTGGCCACATTTAAATGAAGATGACATACAGTACATATGATACAACTGTGCTCTTATTTAAAGCACAATTCCATTTTACCCCAATTTTCTACCCTAGTCCGTATCATAATGCTGCACTTCTTCTTCCAAAAGAAATTAACCTGTATATTGTAATATTGTAACAGCTACCAGCCACCATTGCTTGTAGAAATTACTCTTCATTCTTAAGGCTGGAAGTTACAGGTAGTATGACTACTTGGTTCCATGCCCCCGCTCTGAGGGGCAGAGTACCTTTGAAGGCAAATAGACACAATAGTCATGTGTCATTTACATGAGACAGTAAAGGCCCGTGTAATGACGGGGTAAGGAAACAGACAAGTGAGCCCTAATCTATCCGCCACTCAGTCCCTGCCTACTTGCAACGACCTGCCCTAGGCGACGGGGTACAACTGGGCGACGGTCCCTACGCTCAATAAGTGCCCGACAGACAAACAGACAAGGGTACACAGAAGCAAGGGAAAAGGGGCAGTTGCCCACGGCAACACCGCGAGCAACAAGAGTGGTGAACGAGCCGAGTCAAACCAGGAGTGTACGTGGTACCAAACGCAGAGCAGGAGAGTAGTGAACAAGTCGAGTCAAACCAGGAGTGTACGAGGTACCAAAGGCAGAGCAGGAGAGTAGTCAGTAAGCCAGGGTCGATATGAAGCAGGGTCAAATGGTTAAAGAAGCTGCAGCAGGGCCAGGAAACAAAACAAGAATCACAAGCAAGGAGGAACAGGAAAGGCAGGTATAAATAGACAGAGGGCGGGAGCTAGCTCCGTCTGGCCAGGCTGTGATAGGCTCTCCCACTCCTAAGCCTGCCATCCTGAGTGGTGGAAGATGGAGTCAGTCTCACAGACATAGAAGCAGGTGCAGGCTGATTATCTATGGGCGTGGATACTGACGCTGTGCCTGGCAGATCCTTAACAGCCCGTTTACACGGGCAATGTTTGTGCAAATGAGTGTTCGTACAAATGCTCATTCTTGATCATTGACCCATGCAAACATGTCCGCGATCAGCCGATAAATGAGCAAACACATCTTCTATGCTGCCTTTTAAAATCATCATAGTTGGTAACACATCTCCCCATGTAAACGGGATGTGGTGCCAACAATATGCAAATTGTAATGGGATCAAAAAATCATATTATTGATTAACTCAAGGCTCAATGTAGTGGGGAGCGAAGGCTAGCTGTTTGGTCCGATCCAACAGAAGAGCTACTGTAACACAAATTGCTGAAAAATGTACTGCTGGCTATGATAGGTGCAGAACACACAGTGCATTGCAGTTTGCTGTGTTTGGTGCTACGTAGCAGCAGGCTGATCATAGTGCCAATGCTGACCCCTGTCCACCACCAAAAGCCCCTAAAATGGGCACATGAGCATCAGAATTGGACAATGGAGCAATGGAAGACGATGGCCTGGTCTAATGAATCACGTTTTCTTTTACATCATGTGGACAGCCAGGAGTGTGTGCATCGTTTACCTGAGAAAAAAATGCCACCCAGATGCACTATGGGAAGAAGGCAAGACTGCAAAGGCAGTGTTATGCCCTAGGCCAGTGGTTCCCAAACTTTCTGAGGCCGGGATACACTTTTGGCCGAGACTTTTGTTTGGGACCCCACACTACCGTACTTTCGTCTGATTTATGTCAACATCATTCGTAGTTAGATGACAGTACTTCGCTCCATTAAAAAAATAAGTCCCTGCAACATCAAAAGCAGTGACAATTGTGCGGGCGGGTGATGGGACGGGCTCAAGGTATCCTGCTGCTGTGCGTCGCTGAGGCCCAACTATGGCTGCTCATGGTGGGTCATGTGACCCAACCCATCCATTAGTGGCCAACAGAGGCGTAGCTAGGGGTTTAGAAGGGGGGGGGGGTGAAACGCATCTGAGTGGGCCTCCCACACAGTATAATGACCCCTTAGTGGTCCCCACATAGTATAATGCCCCACAGCTGCCCCCACAAAGTATAATGCCCCCCATAGCTGCTACCTCACAGTATAATGCCCCACATCTGCCCCCACACAGTATAATGCTGAATGATTTTTATGGTCGTGTGCATGGGGCCTTAGAGTATCGATCAGGGCTTCATGCCTTCAAGTCCCCTAATGGGACAAAAAAAAAATTTTATATATTTTTTATAAATATAAAAAAATAAAAGTTTTAAAGAATAAAAGTCCCTTATTATTAAATAAATTAAAAAATAAATAAACTATATATAATTAGTATCAACACGTCCATAATGGCCTGAACTCTAAAAGTATTTTGTTATTTATCCCGTGCGGTAAATGTCGTAAAAAAATAAATAATAAACCATACCAGGATCACTATTTTTTGGTCACTTCACTTCCCAAAAAATGGAATAAAAAGAGATCAAAAAGTCGCATATACCCAAAAATGGTACTGATCAGAACTACAGTTTGTTCCACACAACAAAAGCACTCACACGGTTTTCTTATGGCTCTTAGAACATGGCAACACAAAAAGTTAATGATTTTTTTTAAAAAGTATTTTATCGTGCAAACGCCGTAAAACATAAAAAACCTATATACATTTGGTATCGCCGTAATCGTATCGACCTGCAGAATAAAGGGAATATGTAATTTATAGCGAAGGTAAACGCTGTAAAAAAAAAAAAAAGAATAAGGAACAATAGTAGAATTTCTGTTTTTTAGTCACCACGCCTCTTAAGAATAGAATAAAAACTGATCAAAAAGTCGCATTTACCCCAAATTGAAATAATGTCTACAGATTGTCCCGCAACTAAATAAGCCATGACACAGCTCAGTGAAAAAAATAAATAAATGTTCGGGCTCCAGGAAAATGGTGACACAAATGGTGCAGAATGTGTTCCAAAAATGGATAAGATTGGGCACCATTTATCAGTGCGACACTGGCCACAAATCTGCAGATTATTTATTTACCGCATTATTGTACCCTCTTATTATGCCCTGATGTACTCCACACAGCTTATATATGCCCCCTCATTATAAACTGGAATACCAGTAAAACCCCGAACAGAACTATTACCACGCAAAATCCATGCTAGCAAAATGGTGCTCCTCCCTTCTAAACCTTACAGCGTGCACAAACAGCCGTTTCCGTCCACATATATGGCATCGTCATACCCAGGAGAACCCACTTAACAGTTTATGAGATATTTGTCTTTAGTGGCACAAGCTGGGCAAAACATATATTAGTGGAAAATCCACTGCGCATTATTTTCTAGTAAAAAAGTCCTTTTGGGTCAATATACTCACTGCACCCCTTTAAAAATGCCTTAAGGGCTGTAGTTTACAAAGTCGGGTCACTTCTTGTGGGTTTGTTTTACTATTTGACATCAGAGCCCTGCAGTTGTGGGCCAATGCTGTGAAAATCACCGAAATTGGCCTCAAATGCGCATTGTGCTCTTTCATCCTGAGCTCTGGCGTATGTCCAGGAAAATGATAAATGCCTTTAGAGATGTAGTTTACAAAATGGGGTCACTTTTGGGGTGTTGCCACTGGACTCTGATACCTTAGGGGCTTTGCAAATACGACATGGTGCCCCGAACACCAATCCAGCAAAATCTGCCATACAAAAGCCTAATGGAGCTCCTTCCAATCTGAGCCCTGCCAAGTGCTCAAATAGCAGTTTAGGGCCCCATATGGGTTATTGCCGTACTCTGGAGAAATTGAGTAACAAAATTGTGTGGTGTTTTTCTCCTGTTATTCCTAGTGAAAATGAAAAATTGGGACTACATATTTTTGGAAACAAATAAATTTTTCATTTTCACTGCATAATTACAATAAAATGTGTACAAAAAACCTGTGTGTAAAGGATCTGCCAGGCACTACGTCTGTGGATACTCCCAGGGTTAATCAGTCGACACCTGAGGCCAGACCTCTTAGACTGACACCGGCTCCCACCAATCAGGGTGGCAGGCTCAGGAGTGGGAGAGCCTATCGCGGCCTGGTCAGTCGTAGTTAGCTCCGCCCCCTGTCCATTTATACCTGCCGTTTTCTCTTCCTCATGGCTTGTTATTATGTTATGGCAGGAAGGAGGTGAAGGGAACAAGTGAGCCCTAATCTACCCACCGCCCTGTCCCTGCCTACTTGCAACGACCCGCCCTAGGCAACGGGGTACAACTTGGCGGCGGTCCCTAAGCTGACTAAGTGCAAGGGGATACAAACAGGGAACAAGCAAGCGAAGGGGCAGTAGCCCACGGAACACCGTGAGGAAACGGAGTGGTGAACGAGCCAGTCAGGATCAGGATGTAGTGGAGTATACAAACGCAGAGCACGGAGCAGGAAGCAAGCCAGGGGCAGAGCGAAGCAGGATAAGCGGGAACTGAAGCAAGGCAGAAGCACGGCAGAAGCAGGCTGGAGCAAGGCAGCAGTGGGGCCAGGAATCCAAGAAGAATAACAAGCAATGAGGAAGAGAAAACGGCAGGTATAAATGGACAGGGGGCGGAGCTAACTCCGACTGACCACGCCGCGATAGGCTCTCCCACTCCTGAGCCTGCCACCCTGATTGGTGGGAGCCGGTGTCAGTCTAAGAGGTCTGGCCTCAGGTGTCGACTGATTAACCCTGGGAGTATCCACAGACGTAGTGCCTGGCAGATCCTTTACACTGTGAGGTGTAAATGCTAACTACACCGCTAATTGAATTCCTCAAGGGGTGTAGTTTCCAAAATGGAGTCACTTTTAAGGGGTTTCCCCTGTACTGGTACCTCAGGAGCTCTGCAAATGCGACATGTCACTCAGAAATCAATCCAGCAAAATCTATATGCCAAATAGCGCTCCTGCCTTCTGAGCCCTGCTGTTTGTCCAACCAGCAGTTTATGGGCATATATGGGGTATTGCCGTACTCGGGAGAAATTAAATTACTCATTTTCGGGTGCTTTTTCTCTTTTATCGCTTGTGAAAATGAAAAATGCAACATTTTAGTGAAAAAATTTTGATATCAATTTTCACTGCCTAATTGCAATTAATTCTGACAAAGACCTGTGGGATCTAAATGCTCACAATACCCTTAGATAGATTCCTTAAGGGTGTACTTTCCAAAAAGGGGTAACTTTTGGGGGGCTCCATTGTTTTGGTCCCTCAGGGGCTTTGCAAATGGGACATGGCACCCGAAACCATTCCAGCTAAATCTGGGCTCCAAAAGCCAAATGGTGGTCTTTCCCTTTTGTGCCCTGCCATGGGTCCAAACAGCAGTTTATTACCACATATGGGGTAATGCCGTAGTCAGGAGAAATTGCTTTTCAAATGTTGGGGTGCTTTTTCTCCTTTATTCCTTGTAAAAATTTAAAATGTGCATGTTTCATTGGCAAAATATGTGATTTTCAATTTCATAGCCTAATTCCACTAAATGCAGCAAAAGACCTGTGGGGTCAAAATGCTCACTATACCCCTTGATAAATTTCTTGAGGGGTATAGTTTGCCAAATGGGGTAACTTTTGGGGGGTTTCCACTATTTTGGCACCACAAGACCTCTTCAAACCGGACATGGTGCCTAAAATATATTCTAATAAAAAGGAGGCCCTGATCTACTAGGTGCTCTTTTACTTGTGTATCCTGTACTTCAGTCCATTAGCACACTAGGGCCACATGTGGGATATTTCTAAAAACTGCAGAATCTGGGCAATAAATATTGAGTTACGTTTTTCTGGTAGAACCTCCTGTGTTACAGGAAAAAATGGAATGAAAGAGATTTTCATTGCTTTAATCCCTGTGAAATGCCTAAAGAGTTAAGAGACTTTTTAAATATTATTTTGGATACTTTGAGGGGTTTAGGTTTTAAAATGGGGTGTTTTATGGGGGTTTCCAATTCATAAGCCCCTCAAAGCCACTCCAGAACTGAACTGGTACCTAAATAAAAAGGCTTTTGAAATTTTCTTGAAAACATTAGAAATTGCTGTTTATGTTCTAAGCCTTGTAACGTCCTAGAAAAATAAACGAATGTTTAAAAAACGAGGCCCACATAAAGTAGACATAGGGCTGTTTGGATCATTGTAATCAATCTCAGACACCTGTGATAATTAGTTTGCCAGGTGTGCCCAATCAAAGGAAAACTACTTAAGAAGGACGTTCCACATTATTAAGCAGGCCACAGGTTTCAAGCAATATGGGAAAGAAAAAGGATCTTTCTGCTGCCGAAAAGCATGAAATAGTGCAATACCTTGGACAAGGTATGAAAACATTGGATATTTCAAGAAAACGTAAGCGTGATCATTATACTGTGAAAAGATTTGTGGCTGATTTAGAGCACAGACGGGTTCGTTCATATAAAGGCATAATGAGGAAGGTTTCTTCCAGACATATTAATAGGATTAGGAGAGCAGCTGCTAAAATGCCATTGCAAAGCAGCAAACAGGTATTTGAAGCCGCTGGTGCCTCTGGTGTCCCGCGAACCTCAAGGTGTAGGATCCTCCAGAGGTTTGCAAGTGTGCATAAAGCTATTATTCAGCCACCCCTAAATAATGCTCACAAGCAGAAACGGTTGCAGTGGGCTCAGAAATACATGAAGACTAATTTTCAAACCGTGTTGTTTACTGATGAGTGCCGTGCAACCCTGGATGGTCCAGATGGATGGAGTAGTGGATGGTTGGTGAATGGCCACCATGTCCCAACAAGGCTGCAACGTCAGCAAGGAGGTGGCGGAGTCATGTTTTGGGCTGAAATCATGGGGAGAGAGCTGGTAGGCCCCTTTAGGGTCCCTGACGGTGTGAAAATGACCTCTGCAAAGTACGTAGAGTTTATGACTGACCACTTTCTTCCGTGGTACAAAAAGAAGAACCGTGCCTTCCTTCTGTGTCATTGGCTGCTATGGGCATAAAAGAAGAGAAACTCATGGTGTGGCCCCCATGTTCGCCTGACCTCAACCCTATTGAGAACCTTTGGAGCATCCTCAAGCAAAATATTTATGAGGGTGGGAGGCAGTTCACATCAAAACAGAAGCTCTGGGAGGCTATTCTGACATCCTGCAAAGATATTCAAGCAGAAACTGTCCAAATACTCACAAATTCAATGGATGCAAGAATTGTGAAGGTGATATCAGAGAAGGGGTCCTATGTTAACATGTAACTTGGCCTGCTAAGTTTTTTTTTTATTGAAAGAGCTTTTGATTTCTGTAAATATGACCTCCTGATGCTGCAAATTCAACAAATTATCATTTTAGTTCTCTTTACAACCTTTAAAATGTTTTGATCTCTGTTGTGCATAATAATTTGAAACAGTGCATTTTGAGTTTTTTACTTCTAAAAAAAAAATCTGTTATCATTAGGAGATTTGTTCAATAAAATTTGCATTATAGTCCAACGGTTGATGGCTTGAAGATTATACTGACTGTCATTTGCATCGACTATTTAGGAAAATCAGCGAAAAATAACATTTGCATAATAATTTGGAACGCGGTGTAGTAACTATTTTGTGTGGTATAACCCTCTGCCTTACAAGCAGATACATTTAAATTCAGAAAAATGCTAATTTTTGCAAAATTTTCTCTAAGGCTGGGTTCACACGACCTATTTTCAGACGTAAACGAGGCGTATTATGCCTCGTTTTACGTCTGAAAATAGGGCTGCAATACGTTGGCAAACATCTGCCCATTCATTTGAATGGGTTTGCCGACGTACTGTGCAGACAACCTGTAATTTACGCGTCGTCGTTTGACAGCTGTCAAACGACGACGCGTAAATGGACTGCCTCGGCAAAGAAGTGCAGGACACTTATATACATTATATGCAGGGCACTTCTTTGCCACGTAATTTGAGCTGTTCTTCATTGAACTCAATGAAGCACAGCTCAAGATTTACGAGCGTCTCAGAGCGTCTCAGACGCCTCGTAAATTACGAGGAGGAGCATTTACGTGTGAAACGAGGCAGCTGCAAACAATCTGTCTTTTCACACGTAATTGCCTCTCATCGTGTGAACATACCCTGAATGTGCTTTTTTTCATAAATAGAAACTGAATGTATCGACCACGTTTTACCACTAAAATAAAGTTCAATGTGTCACGAGAAAAAAATCTCAGAATCGCTCGGCTTAATAAAGGGATACCAAAGTTATTACCACGTAAAATGACACATGTCAGATTTGAAAAGTGGGCTCTGAGCCTTAAAGAGGCTCTGTCACCACATTATAAGTGTCCTATCTCCTACATAAGGAGATCGGTGCTATAATGTAGATGACAGCAGTGCTTTTTATTTAATAAAATGATTATTTTCACCACTTTATTAGCAATTTTAGATTTATGCTAATGAGTGTCTTAATGCCCAAGTGGGCGTGTTTTTACTTTCGACCAAGTGGGCGTTGTACAGAGGAGTGTATGACGCTGACCAATCAGCGTCATGCACTCCTCTCCATTCATTTAGGCAGCGCATAGGGATCCTTTTAGATCGCTATGTGCTGTCTTATACTAACACATTAACGATACTGAAGTGTTTAGACAGTGAATAGACATTCCACGGGATGTCTATTCACAATCTCTGCACTTCGTTACTCTGTCTGTGGTAGTTTCAGCAGAGCAAGCGTAATCTCATTGTAACCTCTCATTTACCGCGTAATCTTGCGAGATTATGCTTCCTCTGCTGTAACTACCACAGACAGAGTAACAAAGTGCAGAGATTGCGAATAGACATCCCGTGGAATGTCTATTCACTGTCTAAACACTTCAGTATCGTTAATGTATTAGTATAAGACAGCACATAGCGAACCAAAAGGATCCCTATGCGCTGACTAAATGAATGGAGAGGAGTGTATGATGCTGATTGGTCAGCGTCATACACTCCTCTGTACAACGCCCACTTGGTCGAAAGTAAAAACACGCCCACTTTAGCATTAAGACACTCATTAGCATAAATCTAAAATTGCTAATAAAGTGGTGAAAACAGATCGTTTTTTTAAAATAAAAAGCATTACTGTCACCTTATGTAGGAGATAGGGCAATTATAATGTGGTGACAGAACCTCTTTAAGTCTCAAACTAGGCTGCGTCCTTAAGCGGTTAAACTTTACTACTCCATTAGAGATCTGAAAGATCTAAACTCCATGATAGAAAATAGAAACTTTTCATTTTACAGAGATTAAAAAAAAAGATGTAAAGGACGTGAATTAGTTGTACACTATCAAAATATCTATGTGTGTAAATCGCCAACTCTGATTTGACAAGCAATGCAAATTTTGGAATGCTCATCAGGAAGGGAATATATACGAGAAGATATTTCCCATGATACAAGTTTTTTTTTCCCATGGCATGTCGTTTTTTATATCATGTTAAATATTATGCATTTGTGTCACGTGTCTTTCTTTGCCATTAGTAAGCTGAATGCTATGATTGTAGCATTTACCACTAGCAACTGAGAAAAATGTTGAAGCATGAACAAGACGTTTATTAACCAATCAAGCAGATTTCCATTGGTCGTTTTTAGTACTGTACGTATAACAAAGATATGTAAAATCGGAGGGATCTGACCAATGTGAACCCCCTATTGCTAGAAAGAAGTGGCATCAAGGCTAGGAAAGCAGACATTGGTAGCATATTCTAGCAGTATGCCCTAAAAGTCTGTAATGAGACAACTTTAATGATTGTAAAATCGTTTGGATTATTAATAAGCATTGTAATGTCTATGGTCCGCTTTAGATGTTGAACATTTTAAGAAATCTGTAAGTGTACATATTAGATAAAACTCGTCCGAACCAGACAATTTCGACCAACGGTGTAATGTATATGGAGGTCTCCCAACTCTCCCCCGACTGCAGATATCAGTGGAAACAAGGATTGGGCTTGTTGGATTCCATCATGCCCGATCCTTTGTTGACACACTAAGGGTATGTTCACACGGCAGCATCCGTTACGGCTGAAATTACGGGGCTGTTTTCAGAAGCATGTTGAGGCGCTTTTTCGCTGCGTCAATTACGGATGTAAATGGAGCTGTTTTTCCATGGATTCAATGGAAAACGGCTCCATTTAACGTCTGAAGAACTGACAGGCACTTCTTTGACGCGGGCGTCTATTTACGCCCCGCCTTTTGACAGTGGGGCATAAAAAAATGACCGTCGGAACAGAACATCGTAAGATCCATTCAAATGAATGGGCAGATGTTTGCCGATGCTATCGAGCCGCATTTTCGGACGTAAATCGAGGTGGAAAACTCCCGAATTTCGTCCGTAAATAAGCCGTGTGAACATACCCTAAGGCTGGATTCACACGAGGTCATTACGTCCGTAATTGACGGACGTATTTCGGCCGCAAGTCCCGGACAAAACACTGTGCAGGGAGCCGGGCTCCTAGCATCATAGTTATGTACGACGCTAGGAGTCCCTGCCTCGCTGCCGGACAACTGTCCCGTACTGTAATCATGTTTTCAGTACGGGACAGTTGTCCGGCAGCGAGGCAGGGACTCCTAGCATCGTACATAAGTATGATGCTAGGAGCCTGGCTCCCTGGACTGTGTTCGGTCAGGGACTTGCGGCCGAAATACGTCTGTCAATTACGAACGTAATGACCTCATGTGAATCCAGCCTAGATAAGCTGCTGCCAGAGGTGTCTGACAGCGGCTTATTCCCCTCTCCCCAATGAAATAAACATGCACGCTTGTCCGAGCATGCATTTATATGGGGGGGGGTCAGGAGCGATAACTATCGATTGAACGAGTATTCACCCGACAGTTATTTCATCCACCATAACAAAACTATTCAAAGTGGTGAAGATTTTGAAACAAATTTAGTTGATTTTGACACCTACAAGAGTGATCAGACTTATTGGTGTTGGCAGCACTTCTAGTATTGCCTGGACTTGTTTTTATATGTGCCCAAGTGTTACATGATGTAATATAAAACAAACCCAGGCAAGTCTACAGTCTTAGCAAGTGAGTTAGAGGTATACGCACTTGGAGGGAATTTATTATTGACTATACGCTAGTATAATATGGTAAAAAAGTTGCAAAATGTTGCTTATCTCATATTTGCTAAATCATTTACGACTTTTTGACGTTTAACAACGCCTCCGGCCCTGTTACAAAGTGGAAAGGGCAAAGCATACGGGTGTGGGGCCCTTCACGGCCAAACAAAAACCCTATTATTTACGCCAAAAATCTACGCCACCTCTGGATCATGGACAGTCAGAGATACACCTAACTTATTAAGAGGCGTGGGTCTGTGTTAATAAATTGGTGCATTTTACTCCAGCACTCTTTATATTAACACTGGCGTATAAAACGCAAGTCTTAATAGAGTCCCCCAACTATCTTTACTGATACCACCAGATATTAGACTGCAATAATAATAAATCTTTTTAGCTGCAAGCAATCGTTGGGCTACTTATGGGGGAACATCTATCAAAACTGGTGCAAAGGAACAGTTCAGTAGTTACCCATAGCAGCCTATCAGGTTGCAGCGTTCATTTGAAAAAAGGGCCTCTGAAAAATAAGAGCAAGAAGCTGATTGGTAGCTATGAGTAACTACTCCACTTTTTCTTTGCACCTTTTTTGATAAATCCCTTCCAGTATCCCTGTAACTGGCCATGCATAGCGAAATGTTTCACCAACACCTATATTATAGTTGGTGAGGCACCTTCCCATCAAGATATTTTTTCAGGTTTCTCCCCAACAATGGTCTGATTCTCAGCCTGGTCTTCTCATTGAAGAGAAAAAAAAAGCATGTATGTCCACCATAGGAGTAAACGGAGACTTTACTTTTAGGTGGTAATACCATGTTTGTTTTCATGGTACTATAGTAATGCAGCTAATGGAGTCCTATAGGACACTGGATAGAGTCTTTTTGGGAATCGTTTTTCTTAGGCCTCATGCACACGACCGTAGTGTTTTTCTGGTCTGCAAATTCCAGGACCGTGTTCCGTGAAATGTCCTCCGCAGTTCATCCGTATGTAATCCGCAAAATGCGGATAAAAAAAAAAAACCTAGGTTAAACAGGATGTCAAAAGCTTGTCCCAACCCCTTTAGAAGGTCACATGATCGCTCAGGAGCCATTTCCTTGTGCATTTTTGCTGATCTTTGCTTTGTGCGAGTTCTGACAGATTGCGCTGCTGATATAGCTGTGGTTTTTGGCAGTTCCTCACTGCGAAGATGTCTTCTGTTGATGTGGATGATGTACTCCTGTACTGGCTCCCCTCCAGGCGATTTGGACAGCAACCACGAATGCTGGACGAAGAACCGAGGAGGAGGAGGAGATATTGGGTTCACCCCATTGTCTCCCAACGGCTTAGGAAGGGGCATTTCAACATGCTGTACTCAGACCTGCGGCAGCACCCGGACAAGTTCCTCAGCTACTGCCGTATGTCCGTTCAAAGTTTTGATCGTCTGCTGGCGGACCTTCGTCCTGGACTCATCTTCCAGGACACCACCATGAGACGTTGCATTTCTCCAGAGGAACGCCTGATCGTCAGTCTGAGGTAAGAAAACCTAAATCCCCTTCTACGCCATGTCTCTACCCTGCAAACAATATTAGTATACTTGTCCCCTGTGCATATTGCCGCCATGTCACCGTGCTGCAGATATTTTTCCTGTATGTGCATATTTTTATATATATATATATTTTTTTTACAGATTTCTTGCAACCGGCAACTCCATCGCTACATTTCCATTTTCTGCTGGGGTGCTCCACTATTTCTCAGATTGTCAAGCTTACCTGCGAAGTCATCTGGCAGCAACTTCGAGCAGCAGTGATGCCTAAGCCCAAGCCTGAGGACTGGATTCGGATTGCCGATGGCTTCTTCCAATCAGCACAGTTTCCCAACTGTGTTGGTGCGCTGGATGGTAAGCACATCCGCGTTAAAAAGCCTTCTCACTCAGGGTCACAGTATTTCAATTATAAACAGTTTTTCTCGGTGGTGCTGTTGGCCTTGGCTGACAGTGACTATCGGTTTATAATTGTCGATATTGGGGCCTATGGAAGCTCTGCGGATGCTGGCATCTTCAGGGCTTCCAGAATGGGTGAACGGCTAGCATCTCTAACCAGCTCGACCTTCCGGAACCTAGACAGCTTCCAGGATCTACAGGACCACCAGCACCCTTTGTCATTGTGGGTGATGAAGGCTTCGGACTGTCCCCTCACCTGATGCGTCCATTCCCTAGGCGTGGCTTAGATGAATGGAGGCACATTTTTAACTACCGCCTTACCCGTGCGAGACGGTATGTGGAGTGCGCCTTTGGAATTCTAAGCAGCAAGTGGCGTGTGTTCCAGAGCTCCATTCAGATGGATCCTGAAAATGTGACAAAGGTTATCCAAGCCTGTGTTGTCCTCCACAATTTTCTGAGGATTCATAAGTCGGCAGTGGACGCTGAGCTGAACCATTTATCAACAAATTCCATCGCTTTGGACTACACACAGCATGGAAGACCTGGAGTGTCTGGACTGGCAGTCCGTAATTTGTATCCAGACAATTTTGTATCACCTGAGGGAGCAGTTCCTTGGCAAATGGATGTGCTTCGTGTGCCAAATTAAATTTCATAGGGACTGTTGTATTTCCTGTTTATGTTACAAATGTTAGTTTAGTTTAAAGTTGCAGTAGTAGAGTAGGGACTCGCAAGAGAATGAGGACCCTTGACACGGGTTACGAGCTAATGGTTTTTCTGTTGTTTTTTTTTTTAATTATTTATTAATTAAAAAAGAAAATGTGATTCTTTGCATTTGGCAGAAATGCAAACCAATACCTCATTATGTTTTTCATGAATAAAAAATACAAACACATAATTAACAAACCTCTTTTAATCTTTACACAAAACAGTATCATGAAACAAAATCAAAACAATATAATATTACAAAATTATAAATCATAAAATGATTGAGAAGGTGCAGGGTCGTGATGGGGTCATGGAACAGCCTCCCCCTGCTGCATGTGCCGATATTGCTGTGACGAAGGTCCTGGCATGCCATAGCCTGGACGATCTTGGCTGAATAATGGCATTGAGGCTTCATATGGTGGCTGCTGGCTGGCTTGAGCGGTTGCTGCAGGTGCTGGAGGGACACAGCGGAAGTTGCTACCATCACACCCCTGCCTATGATACTCTATGGCTTGATGCATGTCATGTGGGTCTGGATGTGTGGCAAAAATTTCCACTACTTCTATTAGGGCTCTTTGGCACCTCATCTGCCTCTCATATGGCACTCTTTTTAGAAGATTTGCAAGAGAGCGACAGAAGGTGCCCTCTTCCGTTTCTGTCGCTCTTTTTTCTAGGTGTTCTAAAACATGCAAGTCGACCTCCTGCCTTGGCTCTGTACGTGTGGTACCTTGATTGGCTGTCCGTCGGCGTTTAGCTCGGGGTAGAATTTGGCTTCTGGTTCCGTGGCACAGACAGGATTATCCACTTGTGCGTTTTCCACAGGCACAGGAGTGGAAGTGGACCTAGCAATCCCCAAACCTACAGCAGCCTCTTCTATTAGAGTGGCATCTGAGTCTTCATCCGTCTCCATATTATCCTTGGTTCTGTTGGAAAATTAAAAAATAATGCTAGGGAATTTGAGTTGTAATTTAACGTCATGTCTACAGCAGGGCAAATACACTATGTAAACATATGCAGCTTATCCGATGGGCTGCCTAGAGGGAATTATGTGCTTGAATAGACCGTATAATTGGGCACACCAATAAGTACTCTTTTAACATACTCACATGCATCACTACATGCCCTGACTACAATGATAAAAGTATATAAGCAATACTTACGGGCCAACCTGCATGACATCCAGCAGGAACGACAGCTGTTTCGTGTAGAGGTAGGGCCTTTTTTTCTGCCGTCCGTCTCCGCTCCTCCCCTTGTCATTTAGCTCACGCTTAAATTGGTCACGGCACGTGTTCCAACGTGTTTTCACGTAGTCAACTATGAGATAAAATAAAAAAATCACAGATCAACATATTTGAAGTGTAACGTTACTAGAACTTATGAAATGTAAGGGCACGACCATACGTGGCCGAGTTTTTTCTCTGAAAATGTTGGTGCAGATTTGGGGCGTTTACGCAACAAATCTGCACCAACATTTGCATATTTGACAGGTAATTCAGACGTTGCAGAAAACACAGCGGACTTGCCACAGATTTCAGTTTTTTCATTGAATTCAACAGCAATTCCACCACGTCTGCCCGTGCCCTAAGGGTATGTTCACACGGCAGCGTCCGTAACGGCTGAAATTACGGGGATGTTTTCATTAGAAAACATCCCCGTAATTTCAGCCGTAACGGCATGTGCAGGCGCTTGAACGCCGCGTCCATTACGGACGTAATGGGCGCTGCTTTTCATTGGAGTCAATGAATAACGGCTCCAATTACGCCCCAAGAAGTGACAGGTCACTTCTTTGACGCGGGCGTCTATTTACGCGCCATCATTTGACAGCGGCGCGTAAATATACACCTCGTGTGAACAGACAAACGTCAGCCCATTGCTTTCAATGGGCAGATGTTTGTCCACGCTATTGAGGCACATTTTTCGGACGTAATTCAGGGCAAAAACGCCCGAATTACGTCCGTAATTAGTGTGTGTGAACATACCCTCATAGTGACATGTCACGTTTTGATTGGTGGTGGTCCGAACCATGAGATCCCCACTAATCGCACAAACTAAGCAATCTCACGTGCACTTCTGCAGCTTCATTTCAGCGATTGGTGGGTGTTTCAGTGATCCAACCCTCACCAATCAAAACTTCAGACATGTCCTTATGACATGACAGGAGTACCCTTTAAAAAATAAGAAACAGCATCAAGGTGTGAAACTTACCCATGCGCTTCTTTTGCGCTTTCGTTGCCTTCTCCCACTCTGACAGATACAGTTCATCGCAGACCTCCTTCCAGGCAAGATCTTTTAGATTCCTGTCAGCATAGTCTTCCATGCGCTTATCCCATAGACAGGGCTTGTGCTGGACCAGGATGATCAACTTCTCAACGCTGATCATAGAAGCCATGCTGCTCTCTGCTGCTCTCTGCTGCTTTCCTGCACTCTCTCCAGCCTTCACGACGACAGAACTCATTCCCGGTCGTCGCCTAGCAACACTTCCGCAAATCCGCAAACTGCGGTTGACACACGGAGGTGTATCCGCATTTTCCACGGGCCCATTGACTTCTATGGGCATGTCCGCATCGAATTTGCGGGCCGTAATAAGACATGTCCTGAGTTTGTGCGGCACGGATTTGCGGACATGCGGGGACCCGTGAAAACACGGATAGTGTGTATGGGCCCATAGAAATGAATGGGTCCGCAATTCTCCCGTGGATTTTCGGTGGAATTGCGGACGCAAAAACACGTTCGTGTGCATGGGGCCTTAGTCATTGAATGAGGGTTATGCACTGATGGAAACCTTATGCTGTACAAAAGACAAGAAGCCTGGGGTTGTGTCCCGGTGGGTTCAAAATTCATGAATGTATGTGACATGTATTTCTAGTCACAATATAAATGATAATTTAAGATAATACCAGATATATAGGGGCAGTTTGGTTTGGTGACTGCCATCACAAGTGTCAATAACATGTCGATTCCATCTGCCATCACTGCCATCAGTTTGGCCATAGCCCCTGTCTTTGTGTTCATGTATTTTACTTTGCAGAGAAATTCCTACTTAGTGGCACCAGTATATTATTATGAGAGAAGAGAAGAGATTGATCCAGCGCTAATGTTGGTTTTAAAAGGGAAAAACACGTCCCATGTTTATTGTAGAATCAATTAAAATTGGAAGGGAGACGCAGTCCCAAGGCAAAGGTAGGAGATATGTGGGTGAATACCCAAAGCCTACGTGTTTCGAACGCGGTCTGCGTTCTTAGTCATGGCATGACTAAGAACGCAGACCGCGTTCGAAACGCGTAGGCTTTGGGTATTCACCCACATATCTCCTACCTTTGCCTTGGGACTGCGTCTCCCTTCCAATTTTAATTTTTTCTACAATAAACATGGGACGTGTTTTTCCCTTTTAAAACCAACATTAGCGCTGGATCAATCTCTTCTCTTCTCTACTACTACACACAGCGGGCCGTCGCGGGGATCCGACTGACGCTATCTGAAGACGCAGACCGGTGAGCTGGAGGTTTCTCCCTGTTTCTATATATTATTATGACTATGATTGGAGGAGGGGGGGGGGGTACCAATAATAGGAACTTTTCTTATCCCGCATAGCACATTTGTTGCAGAATTTTTTGTGACTGTCTCATTCACTTTAATGGGGCTTGCAGAATCCCATGGACATGCTGCAGAAACAACCCCATTCACATGTATAATATTCTGCAATGAATCTGCCACATGTGAACATCCCCTTAGAGTTCTAGCACAATTAGGTGTCAACCTTTTATTACGCTGGTGCATTAGTGCAGAGCAGATACTAAATTGAGCTACATATTTAGAGGTTGCATATTTTCAACGGTTTTGCTGGGTAAGGCTTCGTTCACATCTGCATTGCAGGCTCCGATAGGGGCCTCCGTCACAGATCCAGCAGAGATTACCGAAGACAATTGGGCAGCATGCTGCGCTATTGTGTCCAGTAAAATCACGGACACCCCAACAGAATGCCGATGTAACCTTTGAAGTCAATGGGTACCGTCGACGGTGTCCGTTGTACAACGGAACCATTGCTTCTGTTATTCCCTTATTCTGATTCAGCAGAATAACTGAATGTCACAACGCAGGTGTGAACATAGCCAAACAAGTGGATGTGTAATCTTGGCTTTTCTGTAGAACCACATTAAAAAAGTGCTGCGTTTATTAGAGAAGAATTTCATTCTCCATAAAATGTACAAAAAAGTTAGGAAGGTTTGAGAATCTGAGAATTCAAGTAACAGTGTTTTACTGATAAAGAGCAGATGCTTGGCAAGTTAGCTCTTTTGAAACATTGTAATTTTATAAATATCTTCAATATATTGAGGTCGGAATCATTTTGGATTTTACTTGGAAATAAAAAAGGGAAGTATTTTAATAGCGTGAAACATAGTGCCAAAGTACTGAAGCAATCTTCCAGACAAAGATTGCTAAACTCCTCTATTATTGCATGGTAATGTTCTATATTGTATAAACTAAGATTCCGATTCCATAGATTAGCTGAAAATGTATTACTAAAGGTTACGGTTAGCCATGAGTCACCTAGTATTTACACAACTTTACTGTACTTCGCAGCAAATACCGAATACACAATGGATATGGAATTTCTTGCATGAGTAGAAGATGAGTTCATATTTGCTCATTATTGGAAAGATCAGCATATTTTTGCAATAATTTTTTGTACGTCTGTCAACAAGGCAGCTTTAGGGCTTAAAGTATCCCTCCAGTTGTACTCTCCTGTCCGAACTGACGTAGAGTGTGGACAGATGCTCCTTCATATAGTGAGACATATTTGCCAAGCCAACCATATAATGCCAGGAGAGTAAGTATCGTGTACGGATTATTTCGAATTAGACGCATGCATACTCTTCGACGTTGTACGGTTGCCACGGTGAATACCACCCAGCATGCAGGAGTGTCTCTACATTTGCGATGTCAGTTCTGGTGGGAGAGTACAACTGGACGGACACTCTAAGCTGGCAATATAGTTAAGGTAAAAGTCGTCCAAACCTGCCGATTGTGGCATAATCGACTTACGATCTCATGTGTATGGGCTCCCAGCTGTCAGGGGAAAGAGGGATCGGGCATGATGAATTTCAACATGCTGATCATTTGTTCCCTCAGGAGATAAGCCAGATACTGGCAGAAACCTCTGGCAGCAGCCTATTCCCCTCTCCCCATTTAATTAAACATGCATGCTCAGCCAGACGTGCATGTTTATGGTGGAGTCAGGAGAAATAGCTGTTAGTTGAATGAGCGTTCCGCCGACAGCTATATCAAGTGTATGTCCGGCATATGTCCTACTCAGCTTGCCATAGTGTCACAATGCAGGCCTAACACAACTCTTCTGTGTGTCTCACTTTGGAACCTACTGTGTAAACAAATGACACTGTACCTACCCAAATGCCGAGTAACCCTGTGGGGAATTGATTGACTTCAATAATTGATTCTTGTGCATCACAACCATGAAGATATCATATGTGTCATGCACTACCCCTATTATGTAAAAAATTCTTAGGCCCCTAGGCAGGACCATGAAGTTTCCTGAAACCAAGCTTGACAAATGTTACCTCATCTTAACACTAAAAGTTGCACACACAAAAATGCTGAATTCCAACAATTGGATGCAAATACATATACAACTTGTTAAGTAAAATGATAAAAATCTATTGCATATCAGTGGTGGCCAAATACAGCCCTCAAGATGTACTAACAGTGCACTTTTTCCATGCTACCAGGGAACTAGAGCTTTTAGGTTACAGTAAGCAAGTCCTCTACAGTTCCATGTGTCACCACTAGAGCAGTTTAATCTTTATGAGCTGAATATTCTGTAAAGGTCATTTAGGGAATGGTAACAGTGAATGACATGTATGCATCAGAATTTCTTTGATTTCCAAGTTTTCACAGGGAAACTCAAAATTAATTTGTAGGTATAGCATTCAGTGAATAAAGAAAGCAATCAACTTATTACATACATATTGAAACATTTAGATCATTATAAGAATTGAAAGGGCTCTGGCCTTCCCTTGATGATCAGTGTTCCCATATGGAAAAAGTATGAAATAATAACAGACAGTTTTTTTGGGGTGGGTGGTTTAGCTCACAGTATGTGTGGAGGGTGGATGCACACTGCGTACAGTAGGTCTACCAAGGACTTGGATAGTGGGGCATAAGTGACCCTTCTGGATATGTGCTTGAGCAAGAAACTGCTGGTCCTGCTTTCTGGATTACCAAAGAAAATATTTATGAGTCGATTTACAGTGTGTGTGTGTGTGTGTGTGTGTGTGTGTGTGTGTGTGTGTGTTATATACTTTTATATTTCTGTGTATGATAATTTTACACTATTCAGTACGACAAAGAAACATTAAGTATTCTTATTTATTTGTTTTCTTACAATGAACAAAGTTGTTGTTTTTTTACTAATAATCGGTTCGTCTGTAGTACTTAAAATTATTGATTCTGATTGATCTAATTCTGCTCTATTTGTAGGAAAACATTTGTCTTACTATTGTCTGATAAAAATACATGTGGGCAATGCAAATGCATTAATAATCAATTTTTTTACTTTTGGAAGATCCTACCAAATAAGACATGATTTGATAACTTTAATATGTAGAACTTTCTTATTGACTGCTTCATGACACCTGCAAATCTTTTTATTCCTTCACTTCCACCCCTACGACTTCAACACACAGTAACCCCAGTTATGCTCTCAATAGTTAAAGGGGTTATCCGGGGACCAAAAATTGCATAGCAATAATATATTTATGTGAAACGAAGTAACTCACTAATGTACTCCAATATAAAATTCTGTACTAAATAGTGCAGTTCAAACCTTGTGAATTGTTCTGGAAGTGCTGGTGATTTTCTAATAATAATGACGCTCCGACACGGCCCCACGTTACTGAGGGCTTGCTTCATGTGCTGGTTGTGAACATGACCGCAAGGGGCTGTCACATTGCCTAATGCTTGAGTCCAGAGCAGAGCATCAGCTATCGCTTTGCTCAGGGCTCCAGCACTGCTCCTGACATCACTGTCCATATATGGTCAGTGACTTCGGGCGTTTCCTATCGCTGGAGTTCTCAAGCATCAGCTGATGCTCTGCTCGGGGACTCAAGTACTGCTGCCGACGTCATTGTCCATATATGGACAGTGATGTTTGGCAGAAGTCCTGTGGTCCCCAGGCAGAGCATCAGCTGATGCTGTGCACGTGAAATCCAGCTATAGGAAACCCCTGAATTGACCAAATATGGACATCAGGAGCAGTGCTGGAGTCCCGCGCAAAGCGCTAGCTGATGCTCTACACGGGACTCAAGCAATAGGCACTTCCGGGAACAATTCAGGAGGTTTGAACTGCACCATTTAGTACAGAATTTTTAACATCCCAATATTCCAGTGATAATAGTCAAATATTAATAGCTGCATAATTAATAAATAACATTGTTATTACAGAATAACTGGATATAATGATACATTTGCCTATCATTGTTTAGCTGTAATCTTCGTAAATACTTCTTAATGAAAATGAGCTCAATGGATTGATCAATCTGTATTGTCTACCACAAGTCTTTGGCAACGCGTTCAGTCATCTGGTTGTACTTGCCTAGCGTTTTGCAATTGACTTTAAGGAAGGAAGGGTGGGTCTGCTTGAGATTTCCTGTCTTACTGTGACTCATACACAGATAATACTGGTGTATGCATTTCAGCTTCTGATATAAGAACGTCAGGAATGTAACTGCAAGAATGAAGCAGTTTACATTTAACATAAAGCTTGATGGGTTTTAAACCATTGAATAGATGCAATTCATTTTATTGTATTGACAAGGGAATAGGAAAAAAGACAACAACAATAAAAATAATAATAATAATAATAATAATAGTATAGTAATAATACTACTAATGCTAATAAATGGCAATAGCGTAGCAGGAGAGTATTTAGCATGAGGCCTTATTTACATGAGCGTGTTCAACGTTCGTAGTACGGCCGTTGAAACATCGGACGTCCCACGGACCTTTGTAATTCAATGTGGCCGTTCACACAGCCGTTGTTTCAACAGACCGTGTGAAGGGTCCGTGGGAAAATAGGGCATGTCCTATCTTTTCACGCATCACGCATCCCTCCATAGACTCTCATCTATGGGGGATGCGAGACATCGCGTCCGCAGCGCTGAGCACGGATGCACCTCGGACGTGAAAAACTGCGGTTTTTCACATCCGAAATGCGCCACGCTCGTATAAATAAGGCCTTACTTTAATGGTTGGCATAGAATTGATTTAGTTGTAATTTTAAAATACTTTTAATCTCTGGTTTACTATTGAACACTAAATAAAATCCATCTTGGTTATACCATCTGATGCTACAAAAAAAGAGAACAGACCAAAATCATTCACCTCTGTATACTGTACACCTGTATCGTTCATCCTAAACGTTTCTGTTTTTGAAAATCTTCCAGTTATGTAATCCAACACGCCCAAGAAGCTCAAACTACCATCCAAGCTTTCATGCTACATTTGATTTCATTGAGGCTTTCCAATGACTTCTTTGGAGATCAGCCAAATGGTTGAGTAATCACTATGGTTCTAAACACGGGTGATTCCTGCCTGCCTTGATCTGCTGGCACAGTATTCACAGACTGCTGGAATTATTGGCTGTGTTTAGACGGATAGGTTATATAGTTCAGTTACTTGGCCAAGGCAGTTCAAACCAGAATCACAGGGTTTCCTTTTTCCATAACTGTCTTCATGACAATATATGAATGAGAAGTGATTATATACATCCCTTTTTTATCTCCCGTGTTCTATCATTTTCGAACCTTAGTGTATTTGGTCAGAAAACAATGTCCCTTATACGGTGCCAAAGTAAAGTATTTGCCCCTTCCCAGATGTCTCTTGTTATCTAGTATTTGTCACACTCAGTGGTTTCTGATCTTGTAAATAAAAACCTATCAGTTTTATTGAATTATTACTGCATGTATTTAATCAGACACTATCATGCAATTATTTATATGTTGTTTTTCTAAGTTTTCTAGTTTTTTTCATTACTCTTCTTTGTATCATGCTGTGTTTACTTTCTGGAGGCAGTCTTCAAACGAATGGCTCCACCCAACCTCTTTACAGCAAGATAGGGATGCTTTACAGTCAAGCTTGCAAAAAAAAAAGTTAAGATGGGCAGTCAAGTAACCAGCTCTCGCTAGATAACTCTGTCCCTTTACTTAAGGCCCTTTTACACGGGCCAAAGATCGGGTGAACAAGCATTTATACATATGCTCGTTCCCAATCTATGCACTGTGTAAACAAGGTCCAATCAGCCAATAAACGAGTAAAGGGCCAGGCCCTATTACACCGGCCGATTTTGGCTGATGCAGCGAGCGGGAGATGTGCTGTTGACAGCGATAATATTTAACTTTTTAAAAATGATACGATCAGCAGATGAACAAGCATTTACATGGGGAGATGTGCTGCCGACAACGATAATCTTTTACTTTTTTAAAACAATACGACCAGCAGATGATCGAGCATTCGCTCATTCATCTGCTGATCGTTCCCCGGTTTACACAGGGTAATAATCGGCAACGAGCGTCCCTTTAGTCTATGTTCTTCCTTTTGTGTCTTATCTGATGCAGTACAATAGACCTGTCATTTTGTCACTAATCCACTTCCTCCTAATGATAATGTGGTAATAACGTTCAATTTTATGACAATTTGTAAAGGGAGATACCTTTATTTTTATCATTCTAAAGTGTAGCTGTTCCACTAGATGTCAGCACATGCAATATTTCATAATTCATTTTAGTTATAATTTATTTATAGATGTATGGACAAGACAAATGGAAAAATAAACATTGCCAAGAAATTAAAACAACCCAATTACATAAATATTAATATATTACTTTCCTTTAAGGAGAAAAGTTCATCTAAACCTATAGGAAAAAGGGACTGTTTCCTCCCATTTAACCCCTTCGGGACGAAGCCATTTTTTTATTTTTCATTTTCATTTTTCACTACCCAGATTCTAAGAGCCATAACGTTTTTATTTTTCCGTCAATAGAGCGGTGTGAGGGCTTATTTTTTGCGGGAGGAGTTGTAGAAATTCTTTGCGGGCTGAAGTTGGAAAAAACAGTGATTCCTCAATGGTTTTTTGGGTTTCGTTTTTACGGCTTTCACCACGCAGTAAAAACGGCAACTTATCTTTATTCTGTGGCTCAATACGATTACGGTGATACCAAATTTATATAGGTTTGTTTTTTTTACTACTTTTATTAATAATAAACTTTTTGTTAAAAAAAAAATGTTTTGTGTCGCCACATTCTGAGAGCCATAACTTTGTTATTTTTTCACCGATTGAGCGACGTGAGGACTTATTTTTTGCGGGATGAGCTGTAGTTTTTATTGGTACCATTTTTTGGTATGTAGAACATTTTGATCACTTTTTATTCAAAAATTTTTACAGCTAAATTGACCAAAAAACAAAGATTTTGGCGGTTTCCATTTTTTTTCTGCGTTCACCATGCGCATTAAATAACGCTATATTGTAATAGACTTTTACGGATGCAGCGATACCAATTTTGTTTACTTTTTTATTTTTTACATTACTTTAGGGTGAAAATGGGAAAAGGGAGGTTTTTTTGAACTTTTTTTAAGCAGACTTTATTAGCCCCCCTAGGGGACTTGAACCAGCGATCGTTAGATTGCTGTTACAATATACTGCAATACTAACGTATTGCAGTATATCGTCATTTTTACAGCCTTCTGTTAAGCACTGCCACAGGCGAGGCTTAACAGAGGCAGACTGAAGGCAGCCATTGGGTTCTTTATTAGGCCACTGGGCTGCCATAACAACCGTCATCACCGCCTGATCTCAAGGCGGGTGTGGGGATGAGCTGTTGTAGGGGGTCGCCCCCTGTTTTCAACGCCTCAGATGCTGCGGTGGCGATTGATGCAGCATTTGAGGGTTTAAACAGCCAAGAACAGCGCGATTGCTGCTCCTGGCTGTTAGTCCCAGGTGTCCACTGTAAAATACAAACGACACCTACAGCATATGGAGCGCGCTCAGCGTGTGAGCGCGCTCCAAACATCACCCCCCACACCATGACGTAATGGCATGTCCGGGTTCCCAAAGGGGTTAATAACTGGTAACATCACTTCTAGCCACACAAATATATTTCTATAATTTGGTACAAGTCTTTCGCGTTTATGTTGATTCGAAACCTCACTATGTATTGAACCTTACCATAAAAGTGCAGGCGTCACCGCACATTCTCCACAAGAACACTAGTATATGTCACAATTAAAGGAAATTCTAAAAGAGATCAGTTACAACGCCATTTATAAGGCTCTGGCTGTTCACTGTAGCACTGTAAGAGCCTTTATCTCCAAATGGTGTTGGAGCAGTGGTGAACGTTTTCGGGAAGGACTGACCCAAAAAACTAGTTCACGGAAACAGCAACAGCTCATTATTGCAGTCACAAAACTTCCTAGATGAACAAAGGAGTTCAGGTCCTTCTATATTCAGCTACATTGAATGGTTATGACTAGTAGTAATAAAAAAGTTACTGGGCAAAAACACATGGGAGTGCACCAAGACAGAAATCATTGCTATCCTAATTTTTCTATCATTTGCAAACAAAGGCCTTAATGATCCCCAAGCTATATGGGATAATATGGAAAAAGTGTAACTCTTTGGACAACAAAGGTCCCATCATGTTTGTCTTACATCTAATAAAGATTTCCACAATAAGAACTTCGTACCAATAGTCAAAAGTTGTGATGGGGACCTAGACATTATCCTGTTATTGACGAAACAATGATTTTTTTGTAAATCCTTCCTCTAAGGCTGCTAATAACTTAAACTATCTGTCAACCGAACGCTCGTTTAGCAGATAGCTATTCCTCCGGACTCCCACATACACACACAGCCGAGAGCGTGCATGTGTATTCAGTGGCGAGAGAGGAATAAGTCACTGGCTGCAGCTTATCTCCTAAGAGAATAAAGGATCAGGCAAGTTGAAATCGAACATGCCCAATCATTCTTCCGACATCTGCCATGGGGAAGTGGGGACACCCCCATACATAGTCTGTCAGTCCCTTTTAAATCGGCAGGATTGGCCAACTGTCACCTGTTGTGTGTGGCCATCTTTATTCTACAGATCTAGTAGCTTATATGTTCAGACGATATTAAATAGGACCTGTCACCAGTTCAGAAAAGCTCTATTTCCTTCCTCATGTAATAGGCGCTGTTCTGCCGATGATGTCAGTGTAATTTGTATCCCAATCCATTTTTTGCTTTCCGAGTTATGAGCAATTTTCTTATTAAGCTTATTAGCCTATTCTATCCAAAGGGGCGGTAACGCTGAGGTTTCACTGGGGGCAGTGCCTGTGTTGGCTGTATGACGTCCTATCATCATCATACAGCTGCTCCCCTCCCTGCTCAGCTTGATCTCGCAATAGAAGCTGAGATCACGCTGTGCAGGGAAGGAGAGAAGTTGCAACAGTGGCATTCTATTACAGTACCACGCTCTAATTCATTGAGCTCTTTAGAACGACCCATTCTTTCCCAAATGTTTGTAAACACAATTGCATGGCTAGGTGCTTGATTTTATACACCTGTGGCAATGGGACTGAATGAAACCCCCTGAATTCACTGATTAAAAAGTGTGTTCCAAAACTTTTGTTTATATATATATATATACATATATATATATACACAGTGAAGGAAATAAGTATTTGATCCCTTGCTGATTTTGTAAGTTTGTCCACTGTCAAAGACATGAACAGTCTACAATTTTTAGGCTAGGTTAATTTTACCAGTGTGAGATAGATTATATAAAAAAAAAAAAAAAAGAAAATCACATAGTCAAAATTATATATATTTATTTGCATTGTGCACAGAGAAATAAGTATTTGATCCCCTACCAACCATTAAGAGTTCAGCCTCCTCCAGACCAGTTACACTCTCCAAATCAACTTGGTGCCTGCATTAAAGACAGCTGTCTTAAATGGTCACCTGTATAAAAGACTCCTGTCCACAGACTCAATTAATCAGTCTGACTCTAACCTCTACAACATGGGCAAGACCAAAGAGCTTTCTAAGGATGTCAGCGACAAGATCATAGACCTGCACAAGGCTGGAATGGGCTACAAAACCATAAGTAAGACGCTGGGTGAGAAGGAGACAACTGTTGGTGCAATAGTAAGAAAATGGAAGACATACAAAATGACTGTCAATCGACATCGATCTGGGGCTCCATGCAAAATCTCACCTCGTGGGGTATCCTTGATCCTGAGGAAGGTGAGAGCTCAGCCGAAAATTACATGGGGGGAACTTGTTAATGATCTCAAGGCAGCTGGGACCACAGTCACCAAGAAAACCATTGGTAACACATTACGCCGTAATGGATTAAAATCCTGCAGTGCCCGCAAGGTCCCCCTGCTCAAGAAGGCACATGTACAGGCTCGTCTAAAGTTTGCAAATTAACATCTGGATGATTCTGAGAGTGATTGGGAGAAGGTGCTGTGGTCAGATGAGACTAAAATTGAGCTCTTTGGCATTAACTCTACTCGCCGTGTTTGGAGGAAGAGAAATGCTGCCTATGACGCAAAGAACACCGTCCCCACTGTCAAGCATGGAGGTGGAAACATTATGTTTTGGGGGTGTTTCTCTGCTAAGGGCACAGGACTACTTCACCGCATCAATGGGAGAATGGATGGAGCCATGTACCATCAAATCCTGAGTGACAACCTCCTTCCCTCCACCAGGACATTAAAAATGGCTCGTGGCTGGGTCTTCCAGCACGACAATGTCCCGAAACATACAGCCAAGGCAACAAAGGAGTGGCTCAAAAATAAGCACATTAAGGTCATGGAGTGGCCTAGCCAGTCTCCAGACCTTAATCCCATCGAAAACTTATGGAGGGAGCTGAAGATCCGAGTTGCCAAGCGACAGCCTCGAAATCTTAATGATTTACAGATGATCTGCAAAGAGGAGTGGGCCAAAATTCCATCTAACATGTGTGCAAACCTCATCATCAACTACAAAAAACATCTGACTGCTGTGCTTGCCAACAAGGGTTTTGCCACCAAGTATTAAGTCTTGTTTGCCAAAGGGATCAAATACTTATTTCTCTGTGCACAATGCAAATAAATATATATAATTTTGACAATGTGATTTTCAGGTTTTTTTTAATATAATCTATCTCTCACTGGTAAAATTAACCTAGCCTAAAAATTATAGACTGTTCATGTCTTTGACAGTGGGCAAACTTACAAAATCAGCAAGGGATCAAATACTTATTACCTTCACTGTATATAAACACACACACACCGTTCAGCCATAACATTAAAATGACCTGCACACACACCGTTCAATCATAACATTAAAATGACCTGCCAAATAATATGTTGGTTTCCTTCATGCCACCAAAACAGCTGTGACCCGTCGAGACATGGACTCCACAAGACCTCTGAAGGTAACCTGTGGACGCGGGGTTGGGCCTCCTTTAATTGGACTGTTTTTTCCAGCACATCCCACAGATACTCGATCAGATTGAGATTTGTGGAATTCAGACGCTAAGTCAACACCTTAAACTCTTTGACATGTTCCTCAAACCCTTCCTAAAAAATGTCTGCAGTGTGGCAGGGCGCATTATCCTGCTGAAAGAGGCCACTGCCCTTAGACAATTCTGTTGCCATGTAGGTATGTACTTGGTCTGCAACAATGTTTAGGTCGTTCTATCTTGGACCACTTATGGTAGGCATTAACCACTGCATACCGATAATACTCCACAGGACCTGCCATTTTGGAAATGCTCTGACCCAGTCGTCTTGTCATCACAATTTCAAGAATTGACGGTTCATTTGCTGCAGGAACGGTCTTAGGGTTGTGTGACCTGTGCGAGTGCATAGAGCGCTGAACTCTCCCTGCATGTAAGGGGCGCCACTGGGTCGGATGATGAGCCCTATATTCTCTGTTCCTGGTTAGGTAAATTAGAAAAGAGACACGGCGCCGCAAATGAGAATCTGATAATTATCAGAAAAATGGTGAGTGCGGTGATTCCGCTTACCTCGGGTGGTGGACACCTTAAGGTGTCAATACGGCTTGGAAAGCTGCAGCCAGGTCCACGTCACAGTCAAAACATGTTTGCTGTCAGTGTTATAGTGCGGTTAGGTAGAGAAAAACGGGGTTTTTAAAACAAAGTGTGTCCCGCCATTGCATGTAGAAACATAAATGTAATTTTTCAAATATCAAGGTCACATCTATCGAACAGATACCATTAGACCTACCAGACAGATTCACCAGACTAAAGCAAAGAGAGAATTTTTGGATTTACAAATTAGAAACTCTACATCCGAAAGGTTTGAATGACCTCACGGAGTCCGCATTAGAATGAAGTAAAAATAATATCTAACATATATATATAAAAAATAAAAAAATAATAAAAAAAGAAACTAATCTCAAATAGAACAAACAAAAAACTATTTGTTAAAAAACAAATGTATCCAAAATGCTCTGGAAGAATTAGAAATCAAGGTATCCGTATTCACGGAATATCTCTTTCCTCTCTGTATATATGAACCACCCTGTCCTTGTATAGTACAAGATTTTTACAAAATCGGATGGAAACAAATACATTATAACCACAAAAAGTTCATTTACAAATATTAATGCAAACTCATTCTATCTAAACATATAATCTACGGTCTAGATATATTATATTATTATATTACATTGTTCTATCCTATTGGTATAAATCTAGGGATCTATTATATTATTGTATAACATTATTCGATCATACCCCAACTTAATCACATTGTGTCCTCCAATCATAAAAGCAAAAAGCTTTCTTCTGATCACGGCATGCAATTTCTTCATTTTAGCTAACTATTGATTTATATTCAAACCAGTATTATCATGCTTTTATAATATCTATTTTAAACAAGGGCTCCCATCCAGTTTTAACTATTTAAATGTCCCTTCATATCCTTCCTATTACGGGTCGTTCACACTCACCATTCCTGGCACCTCGCTCCCCTTCCGATTTTTTTGTATCGAGGACCGTAGCTCCATGCATTCCAACTGTGCGGTTCATTACAAGCTTTTGATCCATCCCGGCTTCCGTACTTGTTACGATCCGTGGTAACCAGGGACGCTTTTTACTCAGCAGCCCCTGGAGTTTACATCGCTACACTATTAAATGACCAAAACCTCAATTTATTACTAACCCTATGACTGTTGGTTAACCACAATTAGTTGTACAAACAAAGGTCAGCATTTTGGTCCGAAAAGTCCCTCTTATGTGGAACCTTGTTAATGGCGTGTCAGTTTGTTTGCTGGCATAAACAATATATGTTTTTAAAATTTAAAACTCAAAACTTTTAAAACTTTTTAAAATTTGCAATTCTTTTGTCTGATATATACCCAATCATTATGCAAAAGTGTTTTTAAATAATGTATCATGTTGATGTTTTTCTTTTGTTTTCTGTTTCTGTTTATATGACCTTTGACCTGATTGCTTTCTGGCGGTCTTTTTTCCTCGCCTTAGTGTATAAATAAGGCTGGAACCGCACAGTCTGCATTGGCCTGAGGAAGACGCCGGTACGGCGTCGAAACGCGTAGCCTGTCAACATTGAATCCTTTTAATACTTTACCCACTGGAATGTTTGTGGATTATCTCTAACCAAGCAGCGCCGTTGGTCCCGTTTTTCTCTACCTAACCGCACTGTTCCTGGTTACACATACACGGAGCAGACAGGAGCAGAGGCAGCCCACAGTCACGTGACCACGGGACCGATAGAAAAATAGCGTTGCCTCTTTTCAATACACATCACTCATTTAGTGAAACTGCATAGGTGAAAACCCCGCAGATTAGGGACCCCAACATTCGACCGCCCAGGTAAACCTCACTGTAGTTGTACATTTGCGTGGGTTTAGGGACATTTATAAGCACAATTTATAGCAGGTGGTCCTTAAACGGTTAAATGCAGTGTAAAGATAGAGATGTTATGTACTGTATAGTTACCTAAAGCTACCAGTCTAGTTGGAGGCTTTAGTGCACATTAAACAGCAATATGCAAAAGCAGACGACAGCTCGTGCAGACCATTTAACTATAACAATCCACTTCCTTTCATTCAAAAATAGTCTCATGTTCGAGAGCTGAAAGGGTTTTGTTTGATATTAATGAAAAGGAGGAAGACAGAAATGACAGTAATTAATTTATTTAAAAGATGTAAAGGGCAGCATCACTTCAGTGAGACTTTGCTGTAAGCTGTTTTTTTGTTTTTTTTCTCAGTTGATATATTTCTTCTTGCTAATAGGAATGAATGTGCTCAGTAATATTATCAAAAGCTAGAGTATCAGTTTCTAATCTCCTGAAAAACCTGCCGTAGGCCAGGATATGGTGTGGGTGCTGCACATATATTTATTAAACGAAACCGCATTTGGATTCTAAACAGAAAAGAAGTATGAAATCATGTTATAAACTTGCGTCACTCATTTTGGCAAAAAAAGATTGAAACATTGACACGGTGAGTATCTACAGCACAATGATCCGCCATTATTGATTTAACCATTTTTAATTTTTGTTCTTTCCTTCCCCACCTTCCAACTGTCATAACTTATTTATTTTTCGGTCAAGATAGCCGTTTGTGTGCTTGACTTTTGCAGAATCAGTTGTATTTTTTTTTTTTATTGCCCTACTTAATTGTACCATATAATGTACTGAGAAACTTTTAGAAAATATTTTGTGGCGTTGAATAAAAAAAAAACAGCAATTTCTCCAATGTTTTTTGGATTTGGATTTTACTCAGGAGCTGATCTTACTCCATATATTACGGATGACATCCTGCTCTAACGGCTGGGATTGGAGATAACTCTGATCCTGTCCGTTTAACCACTTAGATGCCGTGGTCAATAGAGACCATGGCATCTAAGTAGTTAGACAGAGGAGAGGTGCCCTTCTTTCAACCAATCGGCCCACTCGCAACGTGACCATAGCCCTAGTGAGGTTGCTTCCCTATGTATCAACGAACACCACTGTCTGCAGATCTGACAGGGACTAGTGGGTTTGCAAAACTGGAGGAGAATTTTAATCTGTCACTATAGTTTTGCAAATCTGTTATGTCTTGATGGCATGTCAGACATTTTGATCGTTAGAGGTCAGGAAGCTGAGATCCACATTGAAAGCTGAAACAAAGGGACAGAAAAACTCAGCTAAACAAAGGGATAGAAGAACTCAGCTAAGCGCTATGCCCCTTAAACTTTTATTGGCTCTTCAAAGTTTTAAAGATCTCTTCTTGATGCCAGTGAATAGAAACCTGCACTAATCATATCCAACTTATACAGGTGCGGGGCTCATAAAGTGTATCAGAGATCAGTCTTGCAATGAGACGGGCACCTCTGTCAGTAAAACATGATCAGGTAAAGAATGACTGCAATCTTGGGGAATGTGGGGTAGTGCCGTACCAAGGAGAACCCACATTACAATTTATAGGGTGTATATCTACGGTGGCGCATGCTGGGCACAATATATTGGACACTGAAATGGCATACATATATAGAAAATTGCAAATCTCACACTGCACCATCTGCTGCAGATTACCTTTTAGACAATACCTCTGGGATCAAAATGCTCACTACACCTCTAGATGAATGCCTTAAGGGGTGTAGTTTCCAAAATGGGGTCACTTCTAGTGGGTTTCCATTGCTTTGATACCTCTGGGGCTCTGCAAATGCGACTTGGCACCCGAAAACCAATCCAGCAAAATCTGGACTCTAAAGAACACACAGCGCTCCTTCCCTTCTGAGGCCTCCCATGGCCCCAATCGGCAGTTTATCACCACAAATGGGGTATTGCCGCACTCAGGACAAATTGGGCAACAAAATGGGGTATTTATTTCTTGTGAAAACAAGAAATTTTGAGCCAAAACTACATATTATTGTAAAAAAAAAAAAATATTTAAATTCACAGCCCAATTCAAATAAGTTCTGTGAAAAAACTGTGGCGTCTAAATGGCCACAACACCTATAAATGAATTCCTTGAGGGGTGTAGTTTCCAAAATGGGTTCACTTCTGGTGGGTTTTCATTGCTTTGATACCTCTGGGGCTCTGCAAATGTGACATGGCCCCCGAAAACCAATCCAGCAAAATCTGGATTCCAAAGAACACATAGCGCTCCTTTCCTTCTGAGACCTCCCATGGCCCCAATTGGCAGTTTATCACCACAAATTGGGTATTGCCGCACTCAGAACAAATTGGGCAACAAAATGGGGTATTTTATTTCTTGTGAAAATAAGAAATTTTGAGCCAAAACTACATATTGGAAAAAATTATTTTTTTTTTAAATTCACAGCCCAATTCAAATAAGTTCTGTGAAAAAACTGTGGCGTCTAAATGGCCACAACACCTATAAATGAATTCCTTGAGGGGTGTAGTTTTCAAAATGGGTTCACTTCTGGTGAGCTTCTGAGCCCTCCCATGGGCCTAAACAGCAGTTTATCACCACAAATGGGGTATTGCTGCACTCAGGACAAATTGGGCAACAAAATGGGTTATTTTATTCCTTGTGAAAATTTGAAATTTTGAGCCAAAACTACATCTTATTTGAAAAAATTAATTTTTTTTTAATTCACAGCCCAATTCAAATAAATTCTGTGAAAAAACGGTGTGGTCTAAATGGGCACAACATCCATAAATGAATTCCTTGAGGGGTGTAGTTTCCAAAATGGGGTCACTTCTGGTGGGTTTCCATTGCTTTGATACCTCTGGGGCTCTGCAAATGCGACATGGCAAACGAAAACCAATCCAGCAAAATCTGGACTCCAAAGAACACATAGCGCTCCTTTCCTTCTGAGCCCTCCCATGGGCCCAAACGGCAGTTTATCACCACAAATGGGGTATTGCTGCACTGTGAAAATAACAAATTTTGATAAAAAATGAAATCTTACTGGAAAAAATGTCATTTTTTTAATTTCACAGCCCAATTCAAATACGTGCTGTGAAATAACTGTGGGGTCAAAATGGTAACAACAACCATAAATTAATTCCTCGAGGGGTGTAGTTTCCAAAATGGGGGATTCCTACTGTTTTGGCACCTCAACACCTCTTCAAACCTGACATTCTGCCTAAAATATATTCTAAATAAAAAGAAGCCCCAAAATTCACTAGGTGCTTCTTTGCTTCTGGGACTTGAGTTTTAGTCCGCGAGCACACTAGAGCCACATGTTGGACATTTCTAAAAACTGCAGAATCTGGACAATACATATTTAGTAGTGTTTCTCTGGTAAAGCCTTCTGTGTAACAGAGAAAAATGGAATAAAATTGAAATTCAGCAAGAAAAATTAAATTTGCAAATTTCACCTCCACTTTGCTTTAATTCCTGTGAAATGCCTAAAGGGTTAAAAAAAACTTTCTAAATGCTGTTTTGAATACTTTGAGGGGTCTAGTTTTTAAAATCGGGTGTTTTTTTTGGGTTTCTAATATATAGGCTCTTCAAAGCCACTTCAGAACTTAACAGGTACCGTAAAAAAAAGGCTTTTGAAATTTTCTTAAAAATATGAGAAATCGTAACGTCCAAGAAAAATAAAAGAATGTTCAAAAACGATGCAAATCTAAAGTAGACATATGGGAAATGTTAATTAGTAACTATTTTGTGTGGTATAACCATCTGCCTTACAGGCAGATGCATTTAAAGGAACAGTGTCATCACAAATTATTTTTTTATATGTTAAAGATGTTAGTGCTTTATTAAAAACGTTTATATTCATTTGTGTGTTTGTGTTTTACTTTTTCTTATTTTTACACTTTTTCTTCCCTATGGGGGCTGCCATTTTTTGTTCCATTTCTGTCTGTGTCGATTAACGACACATACAGACATGGAATACGGCAGCCACAGTCCCATAGGGACTGCGAACGGCTCCCGTCCCATTGACTTCAGTGTACGGCGTCTGTGTGGGAACTGCGCATGCGCCGCTCCCACACAGTCCAATTCGAAATTGGCGCCGTCCGGCGCCATTTTCCTGTGGACCGGAAGTCGCGGCCGGACAGTAATATTACTACTTCCGGTCGCGGCTTCCGGATTTGTGCACTTGGACCAGCGGCAGCAAACGGAGCGGACGGGCCGGAGGGAGCCGCGGCGGCAGGAGCAGGTAAGAGATTTCAATGTATGTTCGTGTTTGTGTGTGTTTACTACTGTATGTAAACCTACTACACTGTGTGTTAGCTCAAAAAATGGCGACACACAGCGTAGGAGGTTACACCGTTCAAACCCCTAGTTTATCCCGGCACTAGCCAGGATAAAGGAGGGGGGGATGCTGAGAGCTCACTAGAGCGAGGGATTTTAACCCATTGTTGCAATGCTGCAATTTTGGGAATAGCTCCATCTAGTGACCAAAAATGGGTAGTATTATAAATTAGAATTAATTTATAATATTTCCTGACTATTTCCTGACTCGTGAAAAAAATAAAAAAAATTTGAACAATGTTTAATCACCCACACACTAAATGTTTAATTTTTTAAAAAAAAACATGTTTTTCTGGCAACACATTCCCTTTAAATTCAGAAAAATTCAATTTTTTCAAAATTTTCCCTAAATCTGGCAATTTTTCACTAATAAACACTGAATATATCGACCAAAATTTACCACTAACATAAAGCCCAATGTCTCACGAGAAAACAATCTCAGAATTGCTTGGATAGGTTTAAGCATTCCGAAGTTGTTACCACATAAATTGAAATATGTCAGATTTCAAAAATGGGTTCTGAGCCTTAACCCGTTAGTGACCGGCCCATAGTGTTTTTACGTCGGTCACTAACGGGCCTTATTCCGATGCCATAGACTTTTTACGTTGCGGCATCGGAATAAGTAAACAGAGCAGGGAGCTGTCAAATTTCCCTGCTTTCAGCTGCCAGAGGCAGCTGAGGGCTTGGGGCGTCCCTGCTCTGCCGGGTGAGGGCGATATTAGTATCAATCTCACCCGTTTAACCCCTCTGATGCAGTGCTCAATAGCGTGAACCGCATCTGAGTGGTTTTGGAGAGAGGGAGGGAGCTCCCACTCATCCAACGGACACCCAGCCATAAATTTGCGAAGTGTCAATGTGTCTAATGGCAACCGGGGGCATAATAAAGGCCCCCAGGTCTGCCTGTAATGAATGCCTGCTAGATCATGCCGCAGGCATAACCTAGCAGATGCCTGTCCGTTTTAAACGGACAGGCAGTAATACACTGCAATACAGAAGTATTGCAGTGTATTATAATAGCGATCGGAGAATCGCATATTAAAGTCCCCTAGTGGGACTAGTAAAAAAGTTTAAAAAAAAGTTTAATAAAGTTAATAAAATTTGTTTTTTAAAAAATAAAGTAAAAAAGTTACACATATTTGGTATTGCCGCGTCCGTAACGACCCCGACTATAAAGCTATTACATTACTTAACCCGCACAGTGAACGCCGTAAAACAGCTGTTTTCTGTGAATCCTGACTTTAAAAAAACGTGATTAAAAAGTGATCAAAAAGTCGCATCTACTCCAAAATGAAAAGCCCTCATACAACTGCATCGGCGAAAAAATAAAAACGCTACGGCTCTTCAAATATGGAAACACAAAAACAAATAATTTTGAAAAAAAAGCGTTTTTACTGTGTAAAAGTAGTAAAACATACAAAAACGATACAAATTTGGTATTGTTACAATCGTAACAACCCGCTGAATAAAGTTATTGTGTTATTTATACCACACGGTAAACGGCGTAGATTTAGGACGCAAAAAAGAGTGGCGAAATGTCTGATTTTTTTATATTCCCCCCCAAAAAAAAGTTAATAAAAGTTAATCAATAAATAATATGTACCTCAAAATGGTGCTATTAAAAAATACAACTTGTCCCGCAAAAAACAAGACCTTATACAGCTATGTTGACGCAAAAATAAAAAAGTTATAGCTCTTGGAATGCGACGATGGAAAAACGTCTAAAATAGGCTGGTCATTAAGGGGTTAAGGCCAAAACAAGGATTTTTCAAAGAAATGTCCACCGTGCATTTACAATGGAGAAGGTGCAAGCCCAGGACCACATGCCGTACATTTACGGCACATAGTCCTTAATAAGATAATAATGAATATTAACCCCTTCCTTCACCTTGGTGTAAATGCACGTCCAGGTGAGCAGTAGCTTTGCGCACCTTGGCGTGCTGTTACGTCCGCGCTTTAACAGTTAACCGTCACGTGGAACTACACCGCAGCGGCGGTTAACTGTGCAGGGCGTCTGCCCTGCTCTCCCTGTTGCCGAGTAACCTTGTTAGAAGCACACACTGTACAAGAAGAGACAAAGTCCACAACATCCTTGGGCAACGTGGGCCACCAGAAGTGATGAGCAATCAGGTCTCGGGTCTTACGAACACCAGGGTGCCCAGCCAGTTTAGAACTGTGTCCCCATCGGAGAATGCTTCTCCTGTCTGCTGATCGAACAAAAGTCCTCCCCGGAGGGATGTTACATAGTTACATAGTTGCATAGTTACATAATTTGTACGGTTGAAAAAAGACACATGTCCATCAAGTTCAACCAAGGGATGGGAAAGGGGAAGTAAACATTTTCTACACATAGGAGCTAATATTTTTTTGTTCTAGGAAATTATCTAAGCCTTTTTTAAAGCCATCTACTGTCCCTACTGTGACCAGCTCCTGCGGTAGACTATTCCATAAATTCACCGTTCTCACAGTAAAGAAGGCTTGTCGCCTCTGCAGGTTGAACCTTTCTTTTTCCAGACGAAGGGAGTGCCCCCTTGTTTTTTGAGAGGGTTTTACATGGAACAGGATTTCACCATATTTTTTGTATGTGCCATTAATATATTTATATATAAGTTAATCATGTCCCCCCTTAGTCGTCTTTTTTCAAGGCTAAATAGGTTTAGTTCTTTTAATCTTTCCTCATAACTTAGATTCTCCATGCCCCTAATTAGCTTCATTGCTCTTCTTTGTATATTTTTTTTTTTTGTCTCTAACCTGCAAAGGATTGGCAGTGATAATGCAGGATGGGTCTATGATAGTTTGAAGAGACTCCACTGTGTCATCCGTCTCAAATGACCTGGACAGGGCATTGGCCCTCACATTCTTGTCAGCGGGACAGTAGTGGAGCAGAAATTGGAAACGGGTGAAGAACAGCTACCACCTAGCTTGACGGGGATTTAGTCGTTGAGCGAACTGAAGGTAGGTGAGGTTCTTGTGGTCGGTGTAGATCAGTATGGGATGAGCTGCGCCCTTCAGAAAATGTCTCCACTCCTCCAGAGCCAATTTGATGGCCAGTATCTCCCGATCCCCAATAGAGTAATTGCGCTCTGCAGAAGAAAAAAGTCTCGAGTAGTAGCCACATGCTACTGCCTTTCCTTTGGAGCTCCTCTGGAACAGAAGTGCACCTGCACCAACAGAAGAGGCGTCCACCTCCAAAGAAAACTGTCGAGATACGTCAGGATGATGGAGGATTGAGACTGAAGTGAAGGCCTTTTTGAGACTAATAAATGCGGACTCTGCCTCTGGGGTCCACACCTTGGCGTTTACACACTTCTTGGTAAGGGTGGAAATAGGAGATGTCAGTGATGAGAAGTTTGGGACAAACTGCCGGTAGAAATTGGCGAATCCCAGGAAACACTGTATGGACCTCAGACCTTGAAAACGTGGCCACTCCAGGACAGCTCTCACTTTCTCAGGTTCCATCTTGAGGCCTAGACCCGATATGATGTAGCCCAGGAAGGGCAGCGAACTCCTCTCAAAGACGCACTTCTCCAGTTTGGCGTATAAACGATTCTCCCTTAATCGTAGTAGAACTTGACGGACAAGCCTCCAATGAGTCGTTGGATCTGGGGAGAAAATCCAAATATCATTGAGATAAACAATAACACAGATATAGAGGAGATCTAGGAAGATATCATTAAAAAATTCCTGAAACACTGCAGGAGCGTTACACAGTGCGAAGGTTATCACTAGGTATTCGTAGTGCCCATCACAGGTGTTAAATGCCGTCTTCCATTCGTCACCCCGGTGAATCCAGATTAGGTTATAAGCCCCCCGCAGGTCTAGCTTAGAAAATTTTTGGGCTCCTCGTATGCGATCAAACAGCTCGGATATAAGTGGCAACGGGTATTTGTTCTTGACCGTGATCTGGTTGAGACCACGGTAGTCAATGCAGAGTCGAAGGGATCCGTCTTTCTTTTTGATGAAGAAGAAGCCAGCTCCGGCCGGGGAGGAAGCCTTTTGTATGAAACCCCTCTCCAAATTCTCCTTGATATAGGCTGACATGGATAGAGACTCTGGCAAGGAGAGAGGATATACCTGTCCGCGGGGAAGAGAGGCTGGTGCTCATAGGCTTTCTGACAGAGTAACTGTCACATCACAATGACAGTTGGAATACATTACACTACGTACATAGTGTAATGTATTCTAGCAGCAATCAGTGGTGCAAGTCTTCAAGTGCCCTGGTGGGACAAAAAAAAAGTAATAAAAATGTGTTAGAAAAGAGTAAAAATAAAAGTTATAAGTTACAAAAACAAAAAATGCTTTTTTTTCCCATAATAAGTCTTTTATTATAGGAAAAAAATGAACACGTTAAAAAAAGTACACATATTTTGTATCACCGCGTTCGTAACGACCCAAACTATAAAACTATAACGTTATTTTTCCCACATGGTGAACACCGCAAAGAAAATAAGTAAAAAAACTATGCCAGAATCACTATTTTTTAGTCACCACCCCTCCCAAAATATAGAATAAAAAGTGATCAAAAACCAGCCCTTACACAGCTTTTCTGACTGAAAAATGTAAAAATGATGGCTCACAGAATATGGTGACACAAAAAAATAAATTATTTTTATCAAAAAGTGATTTTATTTTGCAAACGCTGCAAAACATAAAAAAAATTATATACAATGGTATCTCCATAATCGTGTCGACCCGCAAAATAAAGTAAAATTGTGATTTATAGCCCACGGTGAACACTAAAAAAAACCAATAAAAACGTTATCAGAATTGATGGTTTTTGGTCACCTTGCTTGCCAAAAAATGTATTAAAAAGTGATCAAACAATCGCATGTACCTCAAAATGATATCAATACAAACTACAGATTGTCCCGCAACAAATAAGCCCTCACACAGCTCCATTGGAGAAAAAATTAAAAAGTTCTGGCTCTCAGAATATGTCGATGCAAAATGTGCAGTGTTCTAAAAGTGGATAAGATCGGGCGCCATTTATCAGTGCGACACTGGCCACATATTTATCAATTATTATTTATTGACCCCATTATTATACCCTCTTATTATACCCCTGATGTACTCTGCACAGATTACATATGCGCCCACATTATAAACTGAAATACCAGTAAAACTCCAATCAGAATTACAACCAAGCAAAATCTGCGCTCCAAAAGCAAAATGGTGCTTCCTCCCTTCTGAGCGCCACAGCGTGCCCAAACAGCAGTTTACGTCCACAGATATGGCATCACCATACCTAGGAGAACCCGATTAACATTTTATGAGGTATTTGTCTTCAGTGGCACAAACTGGGCACAACATATTGTGCGCTAAATTGGCATATCAGTGGAAAATTTAAATTTTCACTCTGCACCATCCGCTGCACATTAACCCCTCTGCGCACCACGACTTAATAGCATGTCGTGGTGTGGGGGGTGATGTATGGAGAGGGCTCATGCACTGAGCCCGCGCCATACGCTGCGGGTGTCAGCTGTGTATTACAGCTGACACCCAGGACTAACGGACAGGAATAGCGATCGCGCTGTTACAGAAGCCTTTAAAAATTACAATATTCTGCAATACATTAGTACTGCAGTGTATTGTACCAGCAATCTAATTATTGCGGGTTCAAGTCCCCTAGGGGGACTAATAAAATGTGTAAAAAAAAATGTAAATAAAGTTATTAGTGAAAAAACTTAAATAAATATTTAAAGTCCCAAAAAAAAATACATGTAATGTAAAAAAAAAAAAAATACACAAAATTGCTATAGCTGCATCCGTAAAAGGCCGAAATATTCCAATATGCCATTATTTAACTCGCACGGTGAACACCGTAAAAAATAAATAATTTAAAATCGCTGTTTTTTGGTCACCTTAGCTCTAAAAAAAAGTTATAAAAAGTGATCAAAAAATGGTACCAATAAAAACTACAGCTCATCCCACAAAAAATAAGCCCTCACACATCTCAATCGACCAAAAAATAAACAAAGTTATGCCTCTCGGACTGTGGTGAAACAAAACAATTTTTTAAACAAATAGTTTTTATAGTAATGGCTCTTGAGAGCTAGAAACGTGTCAGAGGGAACGTATGTTTTATGTTTTTTGTCCACTGTTTGCTGTTCAGTCTTCCGCTGGCTATCTATTTTAACCAATAAAGAAGATTTTTTCATATTCCACAAGGAGTGCTGAACCTTTTCCTTCTGGACTGTTGTTTCTACAGCGTGGAGATCGCTGTTTTCTTCGTGCACCTAGGAGGGTGAGCTGACATTTCCATATATTTCAAATGCGACATGACACCCGAAAACCATTTCAGCTAAATTTGAACTCCAAAGGCCAAATAGCACTCCTTCACTTCTAAGCCCCGCTGTGGGTCCAAACAGCAGTTTATTTTTTTCAGTAAAAAAAGTAGATTTTCATCTTCACAGACTAATTCCTATGAATTCAGTAAAAAAAATAAAAATTGTGGGGTCAAAATACTAACTATACCTCTTGAATAATTCCTTGAGGGGTGAAGTTTCCAAAATGGGGTCATTTTTGGGGGTTTCCTCTGTTTTGGTCCATCCAGTGCATTGCAAATGCGACATGGCACTGAAAACTATTCCAGCAAAATCAGCTCCAAAATCCAAATTACGCTCCTTCTCTTCTGAGCCCTGCTGGGGGTCCAAACCACATAATCGAGAGAAATTGTTTTACAAATGTTAGGGTGTTTTTTCTCTTTTATTCCTTGTAAAAATTTCCATCTTTACAGACCAATTGAAATAAATTTAGCAAATAAATTGTGGGGTCAAAATGCTAGATAAATTGCTTGAGGGGGTGTAGTTTCCAAAATGGGGTCACTTTTGTTTTTTGTTTTTTACTCTTTTGGCACCACAAGACCTAACATGGTGCCTAAAATATATTCTAAAAAACAGCAGACCCCAAAATCCTCTAGGTGCTCCTTTGCTTCTTAGTTTATTAGGACACTAGGGCCACATGTGTGATATTTCTGAATCTGGGCAATAAATATTGAGTTGCATTTCTCGGGTAAAACCTTCTGTGTTACAGAAAAAAATGTATTACAAATTAATTTTGGCAAAAAAAATAATTAAATTTGTACCTTTCACCTCTACTTTGATTCCTGTAAAACGCCTAAAGGGTTAAGACACTTTCTGAATGCTGTTTTGAAGACTTTGAGGGGTGCAGTTTTCAAAATGGGGTGATTTATGGGGACTTTATAATATATAAGGCCTTCAGATCTGAACAGGTCCCTGAAAAAATAGACATTTGAAATGTTCTTGAAAATTTGAGAAATTGCTGCGAATGTTCTAAGCCTTGTAACGTCATAGAAAAATAAAAGGACGTTTAAAAAATTATGCAGTCATATGGGATATGTGAAATAGTAACTATTTTGTGTGGTATTACTTACTATTTTACAAGCAAATACATTTCAATTTAGGAAAATGCTAATTTTTTCACATTTTCTCTAAATTTTGGTGTTTTTCACAAATTAATATTGAATTTATCGACCACATTTTTTCACTAACATAAAGTAAAATAGGTCACGAGAAAAAAATCTCAGAATCACTTGGATAGGTAAAAGAATTCCCAAGTTATTACCATATAAAGTGATACATGTCAGATTTGAAAAAATTGGCTTCGTCCTCAAGGTCAAAACAGGCTCAGCTCTGAAGGGGTTAAAGAGGCTCTGTCACCAGATTATAAGTGTCCTATCTCTTTCATAATCTGATCGGCGCTGTAATGTATATAACAGTGGTTTTTATTTTGAAAAACGATCATTTTTGAGCAAGTTTATGAACAATTTTAGATTTATGCTAATTAGTTTCTTAATAGACAACTGGGCGTTTTTTTACTTTTTACCAACTGAGCATTGTAAAGGGACTTTGGTTGGTGGCTTTGTTTTAACAAGAGAGTATTACCTGCAGTGGACTTTCTGAAAGTGCTAGTTTCCAATTTATCTTTACTTTTCCGAATCAAAAGATCAAGAAAGCTGATCTCCTGAGTGCTAACTGTATTTGTCAAATGGATATTGTAATTATTGGAGTTAAGCATTTTCACAAAATCCTTTAGCTGATCATCTGTGCCGTTCCAGACCATAAAGACATCATCGATATATCTATACCAACAAAAAACCTGTCTTTTAAATTGTTCACAGAGGTAGACAGCCACTTATTCCCAGTATCCCAGGTGGAGGCATGCATAAAACGGAGCACATGACAATCTCATGGCAGTGCCTTCCACCTGTAGGTAATATTTATTGTCAAAGCAGAAACAATTGTCAGTCAATACAAATTCCAGCATATCTACAATAAACTCATTCTGATGAGAAATTTGTGGCCGATATCTATCAAGATAATATTCAACAGCTTTTAAGCCAGCCCTATCGGTAATCAAAGTATAGAGAGATTAAACATCCAATCCCACCAGTAGGCAGTCAGGGGGGATGCGTAGATCATATAGCTTGGTTAGTACATCACCAGTATACAAGACAAATGATGGTAACAATTCCACAAAGGTTTTGAGTTTTTGATCCACAAACTGACCAAGTCTGTCTATGGGTCCATCTATCCCCGAGATAATTGGGTGTCCAGGTGGTAGCTGTCTATCCTTGTTAACTTTGGGAAGAATGTATATAGTAGGCATCTTAGGTTCTTCTAATCTAAGGTACTTGTACTCGTTGTTAAAGATTAGGCCTTCTTCAAAAGCAAATTGAAGTTTCCGATTTAACTTTTTAGTGATATCAGCTAGAGGATTTTCCTGAACCCGTCTGTAGTTTTTGGATTCCAATTGTTTCGCTATCTCCCCAATATAATATTCCTCTTTAAGGAGTACGACATTGCCCCCTTTGTCACTGGGTTTAATGACAATTCCTTTGAGTTCTCGTAATTCATTTAAAGCCATCCGTTTAAAAAATATGACCATAACCTCTAAAACACTAAATAAAGTCAGGTTCATATCTAGATTTGGACAACACTGGGAAAAAATAAGGGAGATCTTGCAAAAGAACTGGTCACATTTGACACTTAGTAATGAAATACAAGAAATGATAGGTGACTATCCCAGTATGACTGGTAGAAGAGCGCCGAATCTACGTAATCTCCTTGTCAGATCAGAGTTCAGAAGATCAGATGCTGTAGTATGGCCACTTCATTCTCTAAAGGGAATGTTTAAATGTGGCACATGCTCTCAATGCAAATTTGTTAGGAAACCAAATATGTTCTCTGACTCTACTGGCTGTAAAAAATTCAATGTGCGAAGTTTTCTCAACTGTCGCTCTTCGATGGTTGTCTATTTGATATACTGCCCCTGCAGTAAAATTTATGTGGGGAAAACCATAAAGGAGGTACAGTTGAGAATCTCTGAACATGTAAGAGATATAAAAAATGGGGAGGAAAAGAGTCCCCTAGCTATGCATTTCAAAGAATGCCATGGACAATCACCAGATGGGTTATCGTTTATGGCTATTTATCAGCTCCCCAGGGGTAATAGGGATGGCAGTCGTGATTGGCTTCTTCTCCAAAAGGAGAGTATTTGAATCTATAATCTTAAATCTTTAAATCCCCTGGGTTTGAACAATGAACTTAAGTTCCATATGTTTCTCCAATGCGGTATGGATTCCGGAACTCTGCCTGCACGACTGACTCCAGTGTGTGGTCTATCTCCCGGAACCTAGCCTGCATCTTCATTCTCTTTCTTCTTTCTTTTTTTTTGTATTTTTGTATTTTCTTTTCATTTTTCTTTTCTTTTTCCTTTTTTTTCCGTTTAATTTATATTTTTTTATTATATATTTCTTTTTGAGATATCCACCCAAACATAACCTGAAACTATTATAAAATACAAATTTGTACACTTACTTGAGACTATTCTGTACATCTAGGGTTAAACTGAATTGAACAATGTTGGTATTATCCTCTGATTGGTTGTTGGTCTATTAAAATAGTTGACTAATGATAGTGTTGCTACGCTCTGAGGAAGTCACTTAGTGACGAAATGCATCAGCGTATGCCCCCTTCTTTGACGTCACGCGCTGAGGAATGTGCGGACTTACCCGTGGATTTACCTGCTGCATGTAAAGGATCTGACAGACACAGCTTCTGTGTCGACGCCCGTGGTTAATCAGTCTGCATCTGTGCCTAGATCTGATAGAGTGACTCGATCTGCTACCACTCAGGCTGGTAGGCTGAGGTGTGGGAGAACCTATCACAGCCTGGCCAGACGGTTCTAGCTCCCGCCCTTGGTCTATTTATACCTTCATTTGCTGCTTGTCCTTTACCTGTGATTCTTGTGTTTCCTGGCTCTGCTGTTCCTGCTATTACCTTTGACCTCTGCTTCATATTGACCGTGGCTTGACTGACTATTCTCCTGCTCTGCATTTGTTACCTCGTACACTCCTGGTTTGACTCGGCTCGTCCACTATTCTGTTGCTCACGGTGTTGCCGTGGGCAACTGCCCTTCTTCCCTTGCTTCTGTGTTCCCTTGTCTTGTTTTGTTTGTCGTGCACATAGTGAGCGTAGGGACCGTCGCCCAGTTGTACGCCGTCGCCTAGGACGAAACTGTGCAAGTAGGCAGGGACTGAGTGGCGGGTAGATTAGGGCTCACCTGTCCGTCTCCCTACCACGTCATTGCATAATCACAGGCCCATATACCTTTTCTACCCTGGTTCCTACACAACTATGGACCCCCTTGAGGCCCTGGCTCAGCAAATGCAGGGTCTCTCCCTACAGGTCCAAACACTGGCTCAGAGGTGCAACCAGCGTGATGCTACCCAGGTAGTACCCTCCACCTCACCTCTTGAACCCCACCTCAAGTTGCCTGACCGGTTCCCAGGGGACCGGAAGACTTTTTTCTCCTTTCGGGAGAGTTGTAGGCTCTATTTCCGTCTAAGGCCCCACTCCTCAGGTTCTGAGAGCCAGCGAGTGGGTATAATTATGTCCCAGCTCCAGGACGGCCCCCAAGAATGGGCCTTCTCCTTGGCTCCTGACGCCCCTGAACTTTCCTCTGTTGACCTTTTTTTTTCTGCTCTCGGGCTCATTTATAACGAGACCGACAAGACTGCCTTTGCCGAGAGTCAGCTGGTGACCTTACGTCAGGGTAAGAGACCCGTTGAGGAGTACTGTTCTGACTTTAGGAAGTTGTGTGTAGCTTCTCGGTGGAATGACCCTGCCTTGAGGTGCCAGTTTAGATTGGGTCTGTCGAACGCCCTGAAAGACCTGTTAGTTAGCAATCCCTCTTCTGACTCTCTAGATCAGGTTATGGCTTTAGCGGTACGTCTTGACCGACGTCTCAGGGAACGACGACTTGAACGTTTTTGTGCCTTCTCCTCTGGCTCCCCTATGATGGCTACCGAGGTTCCGTTGCTTCGTTCTTCCATGGAAAACTCGGATGAACCAATGCAACTCGGGGCCTCTGTGTCTCCCCAACAACATAGAGAGTTCTGCATGAAGAATGGTCTCTGTTTCTACTGTGGGGATGACAAACATCAAGTGAAAAACTGTCCTAGGCGTAAGAATAAGCAGCCGGAAAACTTCTGCGCCTAAGTGACCATCGGGGAGGTTGCTTGGGCGCACAGGTATTTCCCCTAAATATGAAACCTAATAAGATCTTGCTTCCCTTTTAGGTCTCTTTTGAGGGTAGGTCTGCCACTGGCAGTGCCTTTGTGGATTCAGGGTCTTCTGCTAATATTATGTCTGTGGAATATGCTATGTCTCTAGCTATGCCATTGATTGATTTACCTGTCCCGGTAGTGGGTATGGACTCCACTCAACTTGCTAATGGTCATTTTACGCAGCATACCCCTGTTTTTGTACTCATTGTTGGCTCCATTCATTTGGAGCAGTGTTCTGTACTGGTGATGCAGGGATTATCATTCGATTTGGTTTTAGGCCTTCCCTGGTTGCAGAGGCATAATCCCACGTTTAACTGGAATACTGGGGATCTTACTAAATGGGGTAATGAATGCATGACGTCTTGTTTTTCTATTAATGTTATTTCTCTCCCTGAAGAGGTGAACACTTTACCTGAGTTTATTCAGGACTTCGCTGATGTTTTTTTCTAAAAAGGCCTCCGAAGAGTTAACTCCTCATAGAGAATACGATTGCACTATCGATTTGGTACCAGGAGCTAAGCTCCCTAAGGGTAGGATATTTATCTCTCTTTTCCCAAACGTGAAGCCATGAGAGAATATATCCAGGAAAGCCTGGCCAAGGGCTACATTCGCCCCTCTACTTCTCCCGTAGGTGCTGGCTTCTTCTTCGTAGGGAAGAAGGATGGTGGTCTTAGACCGTGCATCGATTACCGAAACTTGAATAAGGTCACTGTAAGGAACCAGTATCCCCTTCCTTTGATTCCTGATCTCTTCAATCAGGTTCAAGGGGCCAAATGGTTCTCTAAGTTTGATCTACGGGGGGCTTATAACCTTATCCGAATCAGAGAAGGGGATGAGTGGAAGACTGCGTTTAACACGCCCGAAGGTCATTTCGAATACCTCGTCATGCCCTTTGGGTTGTGTAATGCTCCTGCGGTCTTCCAGAATTTCATAAATGAGATTTTAAGTGACTACCTGGGGGTATTTCTTGTAGTGTACCTTGATGACATACTTGTGTTTTCCAAGGACTGGTCCTCCCACATTGAGCATGTCAGGAAGGTGCTCCAGGCCCTTCGGTAAAGCAAACTCTTTGCTAAAACCGAAAAATGTGTGTTTGGGGTGCAGGAGATACCATTTTTGGGTCATATCCTCACTCCTAATGATTTCCGCATGGACCCTGCCAAGATTCAGGCTGTGGCTGAATGGGTCCAACCTGCCTCCCTGAAGGCGTTACAGTGCTTCCTGGGGTTTGCTAATTACTACAGGAGATTTATTGCTAACTTCTCGGTCATCGCTAAGCCTCTTACGGATCTTACTCGCAAAGGTGCTGATCTCCACTGGCCTCCGGAGGTGGTCCAGGCTTTTGAGATCCTTAAAGGGAATGTGTTGCCAGAAAAACATGTTTTTTTTTAAAAAATTAAACATTTAGTGTGTGGATGATTAAACATTGTTCAAATTTTTTTTATTTTTTTGCACGAGTCCATGTAATATTATAAATTATTTCTAATTTATAATACTACCCATTTTTGGTCACTAGATGGAGCTGTTCCCAAAATTGCAGCATTGCAACATTGGGTTAAAAGCCCTCGCTCTAGTGAGCTCTCAGCATCCCCCCCTCCTTTATCCTGGCTAGTGCCGGGATAAACGAGGGGTTTGAAAGGTTTAACCTCCTACACTGTGTGTCGCCATTTTTTGAGGTAACCCACAGTGTAGTAGGTTTACATACAGTAGTAAACACACACAAACACTAACATACATTGAAATCTCTTACCTGCTCCTGCCGCCGCGGCTCCCTCCGGCCCGTCCGCTCCCTTTGCTGCCGCTGTTCCATGTGCACAAGTCCGGAAGCCGCGACCGGAAGTAGTAATATTACTGTCCGGCCGCGACTTCCGGTCCACAGGAAAATGGCGCCGGACGGCGCCAATTTCGAATAGGACTGTGTGGGAGCGGCGCATGCGCAGTTCCCACACAGACGCCGTACACGGCAGTCAATGGGACGGGAGCCGTTCGCAGTCCCTATGGGACTGTGGCTGCCGTGTTCCATGTCTGTGTGTGTCGTTAATCGACACACACAGAAATGGAACAAAAAATGGCAGCCCCCATAGGGAAGAAAAAGTGTAAAAAATAAGAAACAGTAAAACACAAACACACAAATGAAAATAAACGTTTTTATTAAAGCACTAACATCTTTAACATATAAAAAAATTATTTGTGATGACACTGTTCCTTTAAGAAGTGCTTTATCTCTGCCCCAGTGCTGATTCAGCCTAACCAAATGGAGCCATTTATCGTGGAGGTTGACACCTCCAAGGTGGGAGTGGGTTCGGTCTTGTCTCAGGTTACCAGTTCTCTCACCCATCTCCGTCCCTGTGCCTACTTCTCCAGGAAGTTCTCGCCCACTGAGAGTAACTATGACGTGGGCAACCGCAAACTCTTGGCCATCAAATGGGCATTTGAAGAGTGGCGCCACTTCTTGGAGGGGGCTAGGCACCAGGTAACTGTCCTTACCGACCACAAGAATCTGGTTTTCCTATAATCTGCCCAGAGGCTAAACCCGAGACAAGCTCGATGGGCGTTGTTTTTTACTAGATTCAACTTTGTGGTCACCTATAGGGCTAGGTCTAAAAATATTAAAGCTGATGCACTGTCGCGTAGTTTCATGGCCAGCCCTCCTTCGGAGGAGGATCCTGCTTGTGTTTTGCCCCCAGGTATAATCATATCCTCTGTTGATTCTGACTTAGTCTCCGAAATTGCGGCTGATCATGGTTCAGCTCCCGGGGACCTTCCTGAGAACAAGCTGTTTGTTCCCCTGCAATTCCGGCTAAGGGTACTCAGGGAAAATCATGACTCTGCACTATCTGGCCATCCAGGCATTCTGGGTACCAAGCACCTCATTTCTAGAACCTATTGGTGGCCTGGGTTCCCTAAAGACTTTAAGGCCTACGTCGCCGCTTGTGAAATTTGTGCTAGGTCCAAGACTCCCAGGTACCGACCAGCGGGCTTACTATGTTCTTTGCCCATTCCCCAGAGACCTTGGACCCATATCTCCATGGATTTTTTACCGATCTGCCTCCATCCCAAGGCAAGTCGGTGGTGTGGGTTGTAGTAGACCGCTTCAGTAAGATATGCCACTTTGTGCCCCTCAAGAAACTACCCAATGCCAAGACGTTAGTTGCCTTGTTTGTAAAACACATCCTGCGTCTCCATGGGGTTCCTGACAATATTGTTTCTGACAGAGGGGTACAATTTGTTTCATTGTTTTGGAGAGCTTTCTGTAAGAAGTTGGAGATTGATCTGTCCTTCTCCTCGGCCTTCCATCCTGAAACTAATGGCCAAACTGAGAGGACTAATCAGTCTCTAGAACAATATTTAAGGTGTTTTATCTCTGACTGTCAATATGATTGGGTCTCCTTCATTCCCCTCGCTGAACTTTCCCTTAATAACCGGGTCAGTAAATCGTCAGGGGTTTTCCCATTTTTCTGTAATTTTGGGTTTAATCCACGGTTCTCCTCCGTTTCACCTGGTGGTTCCAACAATCCCGAGGTAGATGTCGTTCATCGGGAACTGTGCACAGTCTGGGCCCAGGTTCAGAAGAACCTTGAGGCGTCCCAGAGCATACAAAAGAATCAGGCAGATAAAAGACGTTCTACTAACCCCTTGTTTGTGGTCAGGGATCTGGTCTGGCTGTCTTCCAAAAATTTGCGCCTTAAAGTTCCGTCCAAAAAATTTGCTCCCCGGTATATAGGGCCGTACAAGGTCATTGAGGTCCTTAATCCTGTTTCCTTCCGGCTGGAGTTACACCTGGATGCGCTATGTAACTTTAAATTATTTGGCCACTTTTCCAGACGAGTTAAGGGTTTAAAACCCATATACAATACGATTAACTCTCATTATTCATTTACTAAATTCCATCTGATTAAGTTGTGGGAAAGAGATCTAAAGATGACATTTGATGATACAGATTGGCTGGCCTCCTTTAAACTCATACACACAGCCCTACCATGTATCCAACATGTAGAAACAGCAATTAAAACTTCTTTGAGATGGTACTTTACTCCTGACAGACTGCATCAGATGTACCCTGAATCAACGTCTACATGCTGGAGGGGTTGCGGCAACAAAGGCACCCTCTTTCACATTATGTGGCAATGTCCCAAAATAGAAGGATTTTGGACACAGGTATTTGAACTTTTGGGTCAAATATTTCAATGCCCAATCCCATGTGCTCCTCAGCTAGCATTGTTATCTCTTGATCTAGATATCTTCCCCTTTGTCATGAGATGCTTGATATGTAAAATTATGGCACTGGCTAAGTTAACTATTACACGTCGCTGGAAGAAGACAGATGCTCCTTCAATAGATGAACTCATACTCTCACTCAACACGACATATACATATGAGAGAATAATAGCGCTGGGTAATTCTTCTTTCTCCAAATTTAGTCTATTATGGAACCCCTGGGTTAACAGTATATTTCATAAATAACAATGAATGGTACTCTGTATAGAAAATGAGTAGAGATACGTTGTCTTCGGTCTATGCCTGTGATGAGACAACAAATGCATAGCTATTTAGCGGTATACTGACAATGTCTATAATATCAAGTATTGCTGCAGTGTTGTTTTTTTTTTTGTGTGTTCCATGTTATTCCTAGTTTACTTGTTAATTTTTCATGCTGATATTTCCACTAAGTCCGAAATGATACTGAGATCATATGCTTTAATGCGAAATAAGTGAATGAGCGTTATATATTAAGGCATGATATGTTTATGTGTTTATGACTCATGTAAAAACTCCAATAAAAACTATTGAAACGAAATAAACAACGTGTTTCATGCCTCCCTCCTGAAACGCTGCTCCCCATCCTTGGCTACGAACCTCCGGTCCCTGTTCTCACCCCTGAAGGGGTAGAATTCGAGGTGGCCAAGATTGTGGACAGCAGGATGGTCCAAGGCTCCCTCCAGTACCTGGTCCATTGGAGAGGATACGGGCCTGAGAAGAGGACTTGGGTACCCGCCCGGGATGTTCACGCTGGGTTATTGCTCAGGAGGTTCCATCTTCGGTTCCCCAATAAGCCAGGTCCAGCTAGGAAGGGTCCAGTGGCCCCTCATAAAAGGGGGGGGTACTGTAGAGGATCTGCCAGACACAGCTTCTGTGTCGACGCACGTGGTTAATCAGTCTGCATCTGTGCCTAGGTCTGATAGAGTGACTCGATCTGCTACCACTCAGGCTGGTAGGCTGAGGAGTGGGAGAACCTATCACAGCCTGGCCAGACGGTTCTAGCTCCCGCCCTTGGTCTATTTATACCTTCATTTGCTGCTTGTCCTTTGCCTGTAATTCTTGTGTTTCCTGGCTCTGCTGTTCCTGCTATTACCATTGACCTCTGCTTCATATTGACCCGGGCTTAACTGACTATTCTCCTGATCTGCATTTGTTACCTTGTACACTCCTGGTTTGACTCGGCTCGTCCACTACTCTGTTGCTCACGGTGTTGCCGTGGGCAACTGCCCTTCTTCCCTTGCTTTTGTGTTCCCTTGTCTTGTTTTGTTTGTCGTGCACATAGTGAGCGTAGGGACCGTCGCCCAGTTGTACGCCGTCGCCTAGGACGGACTGTGCAAGTAGGCAGGGACTGAGTGGCGGGTAGATTAGGGCTCACCTGTCCGTCTCCCTTACCCGTCATTACACTGCATATGTGCGATCTAAATTGCATTGCACACACTTTGTTGAGACCCATGTAAACGGAGGCTGGTGGTTGATGCACATGTGATCCATTCTGCCCCCTTGGCTCCAAACTGATATCATATACCATATAATCCATAAAGTAATCTGCTACCGGGACGGACAACTTTTACCATCAGCTACTATCGTTATTGGGATCTCTCCAGGCTACTAGCTACGATACGGACCGCTGGAAAGGCAATAAGCCTGTAACCAACATATTGACACTGCTTGTGGAACTTATTTACTATACGTTGATCCACACTCCAGAAGCCACATCATCTGATGATGAGTATATGATCTGAAACGTGTCATTGAATAATTGTTGTTGGCTTCATATCTGTCTATCATGTTCATGTAACCGCTTACATTGCGGATGCAATAAGGTTTATTTTTGTTATATATGCTAGCATAATTATCACATATGTGCATCAAGAGTTAACAACATTTACCTCATGCCTGCAGCTGATATATCTTCTATCTCCACGTGGCAGTCACCTTTTGGGTGGTCCGCATATTATTCTAAACTGAATGGGTCTATCCCTAGCTGACTACCTGTTTGACTCACATATGACTTATCTACTATAAGCTACTATACATTCGCAATTATATGCAACACCATATACACCGCGTTCCAAATTATTATGCAAATGTTATTTTTCGCTGATTTTCCTAAATAGTCGATGCAAATGACAGTCAGTATAATCTTCAAGCC